>NC_142923.1:24765000-24919500 GCF_054131065.1 Drosophila arizonae | reverse complement strand
TATAGCAGGCCCACTACACTAATAGCCAATGTGAACAAAAAGCGTTAATAGAAGCCAGCAACAAAAGCCGAACGGACTTCGTTTTCGGTTTCGCTGTGATAAAGCTTGCATTGCACACATACATACACACGCACACACACACTAGTATTCGTGCTCGCGCTCACATAGATACTCACGCACGCTCACACACACTCACACAACAGCTGAGACGCTCGATCGTGTCTTTGTGTGCGTCTCAACCGG
Organism: Drosophila arizonae; assembly: GCF_054131065.1. Taxonomy (NCBI): domain Eukaryota; kingdom Metazoa; phylum Arthropoda; class Insecta; order Diptera; family Drosophilidae; genus Drosophila; species Drosophila arizonae. The sequence goes on along the minus strand of NC_142923.1, from coordinate 24,919,257 downwards.
CTGGTAGCCGCCTCCATTGGAACTCGGAGGGAATTGCCATAGCTAGCTGGGATTATTGTTTGTTTGCTGGCCGCCAGTCGCCGATGTCACATCGAAGACGCTGCTACGCGGTTACTGTGGAGCGCGCAAAATTAACTAAATAAATAAACCACAACCGAAAACAAAAAAGAAAAGAAACGAACAGAATATAATCGAGTATATAGAGTAGACTGTGAATTGTGTAGCATAATAACCAAGTGACGTGCAATATCATTATTTAACTGCGATCGTTCGAGCACGGCACGGGTAAGGCGAGCACGAATTGTTTGTATCTACAAGTTAACACAACACCAGGAACAAGAACTGTGCGCTAAAAAAATAATACACAAGAAAATTGCAGAGACCCAAATTTTAAACATTTTAAAATTGTTTTGACTTTTGTTTGAGTTATGTGAATATCATTTTTATTATGCCTGAAGAGTGAAGTCTGAGGAATTTCCCCAGAATAACAAAAAAGAAAATAATTATAAAAAAAACAATAACAAAATTTATACCTACAAAAGAATATATATATACATATATAAAAAATTGTTTTATAAAATTTTTATAATACTATATACTATACTATATATAATTATAAAAAAAACAATAACAAAATTTATACCTACAAAAGAATATATATATACATATATAAAAAATTGTTTTATAAAATTTTTATAATACTAAAAGGATATTTCATAGTAAATATTTATAATAATAAACGATAGAAAATGATAAAAATAATTGTTAATTAATCAAATAAAACTAACTAAGCTCAAAATCTTATAAACAAATTTAAGACAAAATAAAAATAAAATAAAATTTATTATATATAATTATTGAGTTATGTATCAACCAAATTAAAAACAAAAAATATGATATCATACTAAAAAAAATAAATTTAAAAAGGATAAAAAATAAATAAAAATACATACATATGTAAAAAAAAAAAAAAAAAAACAAAAACAAAAACAAAACAAAGCAGAAAATATAAACTGAATATATTTAATATAAGGCATAACCAGAAACCGTACAATTTTTTGAAGAAATTGAAATAAATAATTAAAAATAACAAACTCAACATAACAGTGATATTAAATATATTAAGTTTTTATTTTTATTTTGAAAACAACAGCTAAATAAACTAAAGAACAATTTGTATTTCGACCACCCCAAAATATATATACATTTAAAAAATGTATTCAATAAACCAATTTTCGTGTATCTATTTTTAACTCATTTAAATTATTGTTAATTAAAAAATATATATGTATAAAAAAAAAAAAAAAAAAAAAAAAAAAAAAAAACTATTTAAACGATTTGAGTTATTGGCAAAAATAATCTCCGCCCTACTCGCATACATACAAAAACTCTGAAATTAATCTAACACAAATATTGCTTAGCACACTGAATAATAAAGCTATTAATTAGCTGTCAGATCATCATTAGCAATTTGGAATGATGAATGTACATAACTCTTACTCAAAGAGTATATTCACCTTTTGCCTAATACATAGATTTGCATTTTAATGGCAATAATTCGTAATGAAGTCAAATTTGAGAAAAAAATCAAAATAAACAAATTATAATTGTGGTCTTAGAAATGATGTTCTGATTCCCAACGGAAGCAGCTGCCGTTGCTCTGCTCTCTCTGTCTCCAGATCTATTCTATTCTCCAGGTTTAGCTACCGTTTCGAGTCTCTCAACCGGTTTACTTCCGAGAGCGGAGTAAACAATAACATTGTAGCATACAGATAGATACAAAGCACACACACATGCACATATGTATATGTATAGGTTACAATTGCAGTGCGTATACACATATAATATTTCATAATATGTGGATAAGATGAATTTCGGGAATACCTTGGCAACGGGAAAAGACAGGTTTCTCAGTTACCTTCGAGTCATTCAGCTGACAAGTTTTCTGTTTTCGGTGATTTTTGCATGCAAATAATAAGAGTGAACTGCAAATAGCAGAGAAGACACGACAGTGTCAATCAAATATTGAAGTTCTGCTGATAAAGTATCAGTGCGACGGTGTGCGTCACAAGCAAATGGCGTAGTTTTTAGTTTAGCCCTTCGGCTAGCTGATATAATTATGTCTATATAGTGCATAAGTTTGTGTGAGAGTGAGATTCAGGGCATTGACATTGTGTAGTGAGCTGAGTTTTCGTTCCAACCAATTCAAGTGCAATGCCCACTAGCCGTAGTTGGGTGAGCGAGATCAACAGATAGCTAGATTCTCCGATTAATAATTCGCATGTTATTGAATTATTGAATATTTAATGGAATACATATGCAATTCACGAACAGTTGACTAGCTGCTTTTGAGTCTTGACCATGTCCAGGTAAGCTCCACTTTACCTAGCCTTGAATCTAGGATTTGGATTGGGATGAGAAAAAGACGAGGCTCAGAAAAGACTCTACTGTATTTTGCCTCTTAGGATTGTAAAGTATAGTTTCAAGTTTCACTGAAACAAGAGAACAAAAAATTTTTAAAGTAGTAAACTGAACGAGAGCAAGGACTCTAATTTTTATTTTGCATTATTAAAGAGAGAGAGAGAGAGAGAGAGAGAGAGAGAGAGAGAGAGAGAGAGAGAGAGAGAGCCATATCGAATTTTTAAATTTACTTTGATATTTTGACATTAAAATATATGAAAGTAAAAGAATCAACATTTGCCTTAAATAGAAATGAATTTTATTTAAAATTAATGTCTTGAATTAGAAGAACCTTTTTAATAGTTTTTTCTTTTTTTTTTTTTTTTTTTTTTTTTTAATTTTAATATTTTTTAGACTTTAGCATGAATTTATTAAAAGTCTACCTCATAACATTGTTTGCCTATTCAATTGATTTCACATCACTTTGCTTGTAGGGTCTTTATAAGAAATTTTGAATACTCAAATCTAAAATTTTGTTTTTCAACTCAATCCAATTAAAAAAAAAAAAAAAAAAAAAAAGAATTATTTTATTTTGATTGTAGTAGTTTTTCTTTTAAAATTTTATAATTTTTTCGAGTTGTAAATTAAAAATATATGCTATCTTCTGCAATTCTGCGGTACAGTTGAATATAAATATATATAAAATGTATATCTATTTAATTCAACCAATTATTTATATGTGTATTATACATAGTATAATCTCTATATATACTATGCATTCCAAGACCAAATAATATATGTATTACACTAGACTCTAACATATACTATATACATTTGTTCTAGTCGTATCCCAACTTTGCATATATATTTACAATATATGTATATAAATATATATACCCTAGTTTACCTTGCCGTAGTATGCATAAACTAGATGCTTGTCAGCTCTTATACTATATACAGTTAGTATAAGTATACTTTCGCAGTAGTAACTATTTTTATTAGCTCTTTTGACTTCACATATCCTGTGTAATTCCTTTGTGAAAGACTCCGTAGTATCCTCTAGTATACCCGAGCATTATGCAGTGTATATTCACATAATAGGTGATATTTTGTAGATAAGGCGTCCAGGCTGCGGGTTAAAGATGACACATGATGAATAACTCGTCATAAGGCGAAGTCAATTGCATTTACATTTAATTCACATTGTATACAGATATACTATATGCATGTATAATAATATATATACATATTTACATTTATATACACATAATTAAGCCTACAATATATGAGATGAGTTCGAACAATGCTTTTGTTTTGATTAAAATGTCGTTACATATTTAAGAAATTTATAATCTATATATTTATATGCGATTGTTTTCTACGATTACAATTGTTGCTGCAGTTGCAGTTGTTGCAGTTGTACCTTGATCTTACGGAATATATATATATAAACGCATATAATTTCTATTTAAATAATATACATCTGAATGAAGCTATTTATTAACAAATACGGCAAAAATGTGGAGTAAATTGCGTGCTACATTTACTTATATAAATATTGAATATTTTATTGGGGTTGTTGCAGATAATTTTAATATTTTTTTTATATGCTTAAGTTCTGTTGTATGCTGATTTATAAAGCAAGCAGTTCTTATTCAAATATAAAGTGTGTTTATGGAAATATATATTATATGAATAAATAAATATCTTTCCATTTATATTATTTTCTTATGAATGGGCATTTTAAGAGTTTAGCACATATTAAATATAGATAATCTATCGGATTTGCTCTTCAATTTTAGCTATTTATTAAAAGTGCATGTTGCACCTTAATTTGTTCTCAAGAAGCAAAGCAAATATCAAATAGCATGCATAATTTTTGACGTCAAGTATAATCGTCATTTGCGTAATTAAGTGACATAAACAAAAACAACGCGGCTCGAAAGCCAAAAGAGTGAAAAAAAAAACTACAAGTGAGAATTTTACAAACGGGCGTAACCGACGGCAGTAATACTCATTAATCAACAAAATTCCACGTGCTTCATACGAAGCTTTAATTCACAGATTTTATTTTTTAAATATTTATTTTATTTATTTTTATAAATATATTGTACTTTAGTTTTTTTTTTTATTTATTAGGAAAACCAGACCATCTATTGCTCTATTATTAAGACATTTTTAACTCATTACAAATTTATACATATATACGAATTTTAGTAAATATATTTTTATACATCTACATTTATTGGTAGCTCCAAATCTCTGAAAGATTCATATAAGAATGGTGCTCGTGCTTAAATGAAACAATATATACATATATATTTTTATATTTGTATGACATCAAAACTCTAGTTTCAATAAAATGAAAATGCCTTAAGTTCCTGCTGACATAGCATAAAAACCAATATACTCTTTTCACTCTGTGAATCCGAGTACATACATGTTTGAATGTAAAGCTATATAGAATATATGTGTATCTGTCTTTAAATGTTTGTATGTGTATATACACAAATTCTAAAATGAAATCTATCCACTCACCTGGCGGGTGGCAAACGTTTCGTCGCTGTAATAATTAACAGGTGCAAAGGTGAGCAGCTTACGGTAGTCATCCACATGTGTTGCGCCCATGATCCGCAACAGTTTGGTCAGAGTGCAAAATGGCACGCAATTCACATAAAAGAAAAGAAAAAAAACCCGTTTGATCAAGTTGAGCATTTTCGTAGCTGTAGCTGCGGCCAGGTAGTCGCCAGCTGGACTCTGCCCCAATAAAATGTGGCACAGCTCCATGAGCCATGACGCCCGTTGCATCACTGTGAAAATCAATCAAGCATTGCTGCAACCCACTGCTTCATGTTTGAGTCTGCAAAGAGAGTTCATAAATGAATTACAGATGTGTATATAATAGATAGTAGACTCCATTATCAAAGTTTTTGCTGAATTAGTCATAACTAAATTAGCACAAGAGGTTGAAATCTATAATTAGTGATTAGAAAGTTCTGAGGTTTTTATGGGACTTCAATTAAAAATTGTATATATAATGCAACTTGATAAGTGAAATATATTATATATTAATTTTAGCCGATTTAAACTAATTACAAATATAGATATATAGAACTAGTTCGATTTAGCAGTAAACTAAATTGTTGAAAAAGAAGCAGGTATACAGCATGACTGAATTGCTACAATTATTCTAAAATATATTTAAATATTTTAAAGTGTTGTAAATATTAAATTTTTCAATAGAATATATGCGAAAATAAACTAATTTTCCTTTTTGAGTATTAACAACTTAAGTTGTTGATTATAGATATACAAAACCATTTATCGAACAGTAACCCCAAGGGCATATAATTAACTTACCGTTTACTACTTGGACTGGACTTTCGTATCGATAGTCATTATTATATCACAGCACATGCCTAAAATATTGTTTTTATTTATAAATATATAAAAATATTTATGTACATATTTTGTATATTTAATTTGTTTAGTAATGCAGAGTTTCACAAGATGCAGTCTTAGAAAAAATATAGTTAATAAAACTATATAAATAAATATATATAATTATTTAAATATATAATAATAAAAAAATTAATAATATATGGGTCTTTATAATGATTATTAATATTATTATTTATTTATTGAATGAATTTATTTTATATTTTACATAATCTCAAAAATAAAAGAATTAACCAATCTAATAATCTAATCGATGAACGTTAATCTTTACTTTAATTTTTCATTTCGTATTTAACTTCTTTCCAGCTGATTGATCACAATGTTATCGGCGCGAGAACAGTTCTTCAATAGCGACGGCGGCACTCCCGGCATAGGCCTAGGCATTGAGATTGGGGAGAGCGGCACAGCGAAGCCCGGACGTGGTGTCTACAATTCCACCACTGTGCCCATGACAAGTGCCAGCAGCTGGCGCAATGGACAGACGAATACCACGACCACTGCCACGCCCACTGCAGCTGCATCTGCCAAGCAACCGCCCTTGGAGCCGGTGGTGGAGGCCGAGGAGGATTTCAACCTTGATACGAATGCACTATCCAACCTGCCGCCACGCGAGCCCGTGGACATTGAGTTCAAGGAGCTCTCGCTGACGGTCAAATTGGGCTTCAAACGAGGTGAGTGCCGGCATTTACGATCGTCAGCTCTGGCCACGATATGGCAGTCCATAAAAGTTCAAACACGCCCCGATAAGATTGCCAAAATAGAAAAGAAAAGGCGCTCCATTTTATGGATCCACACAAAATAGCGGCTACTTTGTGATGGAGCCACAAGAACCATAAGCGGTGCCTAGGCGCATGGGTCTCGCAGTTCAATAAACACACGAGTAACCACCTATTAGGTATTTTTTTAACAGCTCATTCTTTTACAATTGATTAGATACGACGCCCTTGCCCCTGGCCGCCCATCAATTAGTCAACAGCTATAAATAGAACAGGAGCATATCAATTTTATAGCATAGTTTGAAATAGATTATGAAATGCACTTATGATATTTATTTTAAATATTTATATATTTATTTATTTATTTTATATTTTATTTTGTTTATATTTATATGTATATGGAGATGTGATATTATATTTAATTTAGATTTATATTTAAAGTTATATTTATAGTTTATATTTATATTTATATTTATATTTCTTTTATATTTATATTATATTTATATTTTATATTATATTTATATTTAGAGTATATTTATATTTATATTTATATTTATATTTTATATTATATTTATATTTATATTTTAGTTACATATATTTACCTAAAAATTTTAAATGAGATGATTTGAGGTACCCTATCACAAAATCTTTAATATAACAATATCAAAGTCCAAGAAGCTAAAACGTGTTAAATTTTCATATCACAGTTAATATTTGGCGTGTTTTCGGTTACTANCGCTTGCAGTACGCGAATGATTATACGTTAGCACAGCGCTCCATAACGTAATTATCTCTGCTTTTGTTCTCTAATGTTTTGTTCTCTAATGTTTATCATTAAATAAAGGCCTCACCTTTAAGAGCTAATCGACTGGCGCACAATTTATTACCAGTTTTAGTATATGCTAATATATGCATTAAAGAAATAAGCCCATTAATAATTTATATTCAATCTATAATGTGTTTATAAGAGTATCTGTAATAGGCAGAGGAAGTTAGTTAATTCCTATGAAGTATAAATACTCTTACTTGTTCTAGCATACGCTGTTTGCTTCGTAGATAGAAATGAAACTAGAATAATAGCTCAAGGTATCTCCTAGCTGGGCTTTCCCTTACTTGTTTTCATCGATTCCATAATCTGTCGCTATGACTGGTCACACACTAAGTGTTAATAAATAAGATTCTCATAAATCAGATTTTCTATTGGTTTAATCTGTTTGGTTTGGTATAAGTGTAATTGACTATTAGCAGGCAAAACGACTTATTGTAGAATGATTCGATAATCAAGATGAAAACTGACGGTTTATAAATTTATGTTCAACAGGTGAAAAGGAAATTCTGCACAATGTCTGCGGCAAGTTTCCCGGCAGCCAGCTAATTGCCATTATGGGTCCATCGGGAGCTGGTAAATCGACGCTACTCGATGCTCTTTCTGGATTTAAGACCACCGGCGTCGATGGTTCCATACGACTCAATGGACGACGACGTGATTTGCGTGAGTTTATTTCAAAATGAAAATTGAAAAATATTTAATTGATTAAATATAAATATATATGTATATCTCGATCACAGCCTCATTTCGTCGCATGTCCTGCTATATTACACAGGATGATCGTCTGCAGCCTCTGCTGACGGTGACCGAGAACATGCATATAGCCGCCGATCTGAAATTGGGTGAGAATGTCAGCTACGAGGAGAAGGAGAGCAGAGTAAGCCAAAAGTTTTGCATCTTTATGAAACTTCATTCAAGCATGACTTACCATTTTCTAGATTGAGGACATTCTGTTGCTGCTGGGCCTTTACGACCACGATCAGACGATGACAGGCCGGCTGTCTGGCGGCCAGAAGAAGAGGCTATCCATTGCCATGGAATTGATTAATAATCCCACTGTGATGTTTCTGGACGAGCCCACAACGTAGGTGCACATTTTCGTCTAGTCAACGGCCATTCTCAATCTCTCGCTTTACTCTGTCCAACAGTGGCTTGGACAGCAGTTCCTGCAGCAAAGTCTTGGAGCTATTGAAACGCTTGACCACCCAGGGTCGCACCATCATTTGCACCATACATCAGCCGACTGCCAAGCTATTCCAAATATTCGATCAAGTCTATGTGCTCTCTTCCGGCAACTGCGTCTACCAGGGCGGTACCCAGAAGCTGGTGCCCTTCCTCCAGTCCGTGGATCTGCCCTGTCCTATGTACCACAATCCAGCTGACTACAGTGAGTGTCGCTTAAGACCAACTGTAAACATAGTTGACGTTTCTCTCTCCCCTCTCTCCATACTCAGTCATCGAGCTGGCCTGCGGGGAGTACGGCTTCGACAAGATCGATACGCTTAAGTCAGCGTCGGAGAACGGTAGCAGTCTGGCCTGGTTCAACAATCCGAGCGCTGTGCTGCGCTCCGAGGCGCTCATCCACAAGCATCCCATACCCAAGCGTAGTAAAAACGTTTCCCTGGAGAACACCAGCTTTATGAATCAGTGCACTGTGCTGCTACGACGTGGCTACATCAAGTCCGGTCGCGATACGACAATGACCCATCTACGGCTCTTCGTCAACATTTGTGTGGCCGTACTCTACGGCGCAATGTACGATCACTCCGGCAAGGAGGGCTCACGAGTTTTGGATAATTATAATCTTCTGTTTGCCATATTGATGCACCATTCCATGACGACGATGATGTTGACGGTTCTGACATGTGAGTAGAGATTTATTAGCAACTGAGATTGCGCCGATCGGCATAGAGACTGATCCAATTGTATTTCTCTTTAATTGTAGTCCCCCTTGAGATGACAATATTGATCAAGGAACATTTCAATCGTTGGTATTCCCTGAAGGCCTACTACACAGCCATGACGCTCTTGGAAATACCCATAACAGTAATTACCATAGCCTTAACTAGAGAGGAAAGTCTAGTATATCTCATGTCTCACCTGTTTTCCAGTTTATCAGTACACTCCTGTTCACGGTCATAATTTATTGGTGGAGCTATCAGCCCATGGAGTGGGTGCGCTTCTGGATGTTCTTCGTGATCAGTTTGCTTGTTGTGTTTGTGGGTCAAAGTTTTGGATTGATTATTGGCGCCTGGTGCAATGTGGTCAACGGAACTTTCCTTGCTCCCGTGCTCACTATTCCCATGATGATGTTCGCCGGCTTTGGCGTCACTTTGCGAGACCTACCCAGCTACCTAAAGTGGGGCAGTCACATATCCCATTTGCGATATGGTCTCGAGGGCTACATAGCTGCCATCTATGGAATGAATCGTGGGGTTTTGGACTGCAACGAGGCGCCCTACTGCCATTATAGGTAAGGAAGTAGATCAGCAGCTGACGAAGTGGATTACTTAACATCTTACACTCTTACAGATACCCAAAGAAGTTCTTGGAGGAGATTGCCATGTCGGGCGATCAGTTCTGGAACGATCTCATGGCGCTGAGCATAATGCTGCTCCTCTTCCGTGTGAGCGCCTACTTTGTGCTCAAGGCCAAGCTCAAGTCGATCCGATGAGCGCTGCCATACCAAGAAGCAAACTTGCCCACTTGTATTATATATAAATTGTTGAAAATTACGTTTAGTGTTAATTTTACTAAATTAATTACATTAATAAAACACTTGTTAATTAAATCTATAGCACGTAGACTCTATATCACACGTTTCAATTGTTCACGCCTTGTGCTGCCTGCTTTAGCTCCTTCTTGGCAGTTGCTGTTTGCTCCAAAAGCTGTTGCAGCGCTTGAGCATTGGATGCCATCTCACCAGAATGGAGCTGAGGAGAGATTGGAATTAGAATTAGATTGGCTTCGCTGAAGATTAGGATCGTTTACTTACCAGCACAACGCGCTGACCCACCGCTTCCAGCAGTCTCCGCTTCAAGCGCAGCAAGGAAGTCGCCGATCGACTGAACTTCAGCGTCTGTTGTGGCGTCAGCAGCTCTATAAAGTATATGCTGGCTTGCTCGCCTTGGGTCTGGACACGCAGGCTGGGCAAATTGATGCCGGTAATGGGGCATACCAAGTCAACGCCTTCCACCTCGGAATCTGCGGACAACTGATTGGCGTATGCAGTGAGATCCTCACGCTGACTGAGCAAATAGGCGGGCGCACGGGCGAGCTCCTTGAAGGCCTGCTTCGTCTTGACGTCCGTCCAGGCGGGATGCTCTATGGCCACAGCAGATCGCAGCACAGTTAAACGGCTGTCCACTTTGGGTTGTGCGCGCTGTCGCTGATGTTGTGCGGCCTTCAGCTCCTCGGCCCCGTCGAACAGCTGCTTCGAGTGGTGACCCAGAATAACCAAAGAGAGACATGCATCCACTAGTTGGTCGGGAAAACGGTCATACTCGCCGTTATTCAATTTACGTAATGCAACCACTTCCAGTTGTCTCAGCTGCTCCGCAGTTAAGCTGCAATTCAACTGTGCGCAGCTCCAGAGGAATGTGGACACGTCCTTGGCACGCAGTTCACCGGGATTAAAACTCAATAATCGTTCCACAAGGGCCTGCATGCATTCTGGCTGATCCCACAGCATCTCAGCAAAGTACGCAAATATGTGTGCCAAGCCTCGCGGCTGAAGTTTTGTTAGCTGTGTGGGCTCCAGGCAAATGTTCTGCAGATGGTGGCAGATTCGCTCGTCGTGCACGCGTTGGAAGCGCAATGCCTTCACATAGCAAACAAGCAGCGAATCATCCGGAACGCTATCCCCGTCAAGCTTTAAGTTCAGAATTGCATCCACCAGGGCAGTCTCATAGGCCTGACGCACTTCACCGGTCACCAAAGTCGAAGTTTTATAGGCAGCATTACAAACTAGAGCCAGATCCAGAGGAGTTAAGTTCGCCAAGTGCTTGCCAAGCTGCGTCGCAAGCAGCGTCTCCAAATCAGTTTGCTGATATTGCTTCTGCAGGCCTAAATAGAAACAGATTTGCAGAAAACGCTGCTTGCTGCCAGCCGCTTCCTGCACCAAACGTCGCATGGCCGCATGATAGAAATCGATGCGCCTCAGCCAATTTGGGATGAGAAACAGAAATGCATAGAGCGTCTCCAGCACAGTGGAAACGTCCATTTTGTCTAGTTGTGCAGTTGCATGCGCATCCAACACATTCAAGGCCTTGGCATACATGGCTGGTACTGCATTCGAACGATAGCTGGATGCATGTATGATTAGTGCCGGCAGCTGTGAAGCTTCTGTCTGCTGCACGGAGCGTCGAAAGTAATGCTCATCCGTGATGGGAAAGTAGTCCGAATAGCGAATTTTCGTTGGTGGCAGCACGTGCTCCTCGCACTTGTAGCGGTCGATGGCTATGTGCTTGGCAAAGCGGGTCAGCAGCGTACCGGTCTCATCTGAAGTGTCTCGCAATACATCCCTTACCGAGAAGGACGCATAGCATCGCACCTGGTTTAGCTTTCTGCTGTTTGTGATTGATGCGCACGTCAAACGACGCAATAAAGCAAACATTTCTATTGCAACTTGTATATTATTTATATAACTTAATTTATCAAACACAACGTGCTCGGCTTCAATCTATGTAAACTAATCAGCCAGTGTTGTAAGCGGTGCAAAGCGCGCATTTTTTGAATACAAGCGTTTTTTTGCACATTTTGTGCTGGTGGTTGTCTCGGCTAAAAAAAAATACATTTTGCAATACAATTTACATTTACAAATAGCAAATAATTTGCAGTAGTTGCTTTAGCATTACAAAATAGGTATTCTTAAAATTAGACAACCACAAACACAATCGTTTAGAACGGCTATTATTTTTATTGATTTTTAAAAATTCAGTATTTAAATTAATTTATTCTATGCCAGGTCAGTAACTACAGAGCGTTAATTTAAATTACTTTTCAACACTTATAAATTAATTACGAGAAAGATGGGCAAAAGAGCAGCTGGATTTGTCCTTTTTCGGCGCCTATGTGGAGAAATCCAATATTTACTACTAAAAGCTTCATATGGTGATTTTCACTGGAGCGCCCCAAAAGGGCATGTGGATCCTGGTGAAGATGACTTTACTACAGCGCTGCGCGAAACAAAGGAGGAAGCCGGGTAAGTGCATATGAAACAAAGTGTAGCTTTTTGACCGTTAATTATACTCATTTTGGATTGTAGTTTCGATGAAAAGGATTTGATTATATACCGCGACACGCCACTCACTCTAAACTATGAGGTCAAAGGTAAACCAAAGGTTGTTATCTATTGGCTGGCAGAGTTACGGAATCCAAACCAAGAAGTTATTCTTTCCGAGGAACATACAGAGCTTAAATGGCTTCCAAAGGATGCGGCGAAGGAATGTGTTGGCTTTAAGGACAATCAAGTGATGATTGAAAAGTTTCATGAAATGATTCTGAACGTGGATAAGAATCGCACCAATTGCGGATGCCCGTAAAAATACCAAATAAATAGTGCTGTAAACGTTGTCAGTTAATGGCAGCATGACGGCATTCTGCAACACTATTTTTAAGGCATCTGTAGATTGATTTTGTTGTGAGAAACTAATCAAAAAAAGGCATTGAATAAATTTTCTAAAAACGGCAGCAATTTAATTGATTAACATATACAATAATGGGTTCTCGTTCGCGCAGTCCGTCAGTGAAACGCCGCCATCACAAGAGCAAACACAAAAAACGCAGCAAGAGTAAGTCACACAATCGCGACAGGGAACGGGACCACGAGCACGAGCGCAGTAGCTGCACCCGCAGCAGTCGCACGGATAGAGAAAAGTCAGCGGATATTAATCATGGTCGGCGAGAGCGCGATAGGCATCGCAGCGACAGGCACACTCACACGCACCTGCACACACACACAGAGCGCGACTATCACCGGCACTCGCACTCCAAATCCCGCAAACGCTCCAGCTCCTCAAGCAGTGATAGCCAGCAGTACTCGGATCACGAGACGCAGCGCAGTCGACACAAGCGCAGTCGATTCAAGAAACTGGATGAGGTAAGCATTGGCTGCCCAGCAATTTAATGTACTCCAGTTTGATTATTCTCTTCGGTTGCAGCAAAATTTACTTCAGGTAGAGCGACTTGCCGAAATGGAACGGCAGCGTCGACAAAAGGAAGCTGAGCAGAAAACGATCGAAGAGCAGGCGGCCAAGCGCATTGAAATGCTCGTCAAGAAACGTGTCGAAGAGGAGCTCGAGAAGCGACGCGACGAAATCGAACAGGAGGTGAATCGTCGCGTCGAGACAGCCAAAGCTGAAATGGAACGTGAAATGATGCTGGAGCTGGAGAAGCGGCGCGAGCAGATACGCGAAGAAGAACGCCGTCGCGAGGTAGGTGCTCGTATTCACATTTCGCTGGACGACTGCTGCTACCACAAATACCCAAACTATCAACTATCAACACACGCACAGTATACAGCCTTCGACTACAACTACCGAAAAACACACACATGTACAATACCAATAGCAGTTGCAAACAGTCGTCTTGAACAAACTCATTTACGAAACTGTGTAGCGACGTTTTCAGTTGCCAACTGTAATGAGCAGATGCTAAAGGCTCAGTTTGTCCCTGAGTGTGTGTGCGTGTGTGTATACAAATTTAGCTAATATTCATTCACGTAAACCTATTGATGTTCTTTTTACACTGCTAATCCACTAACCTACCTTCATACCATACCAATTAAACGGTTTAACCTTTTGGCTTATGACCGCAGCACACACACACACTCACACAAACAAACGCTGAGCCGCTGGCCACGTCGTTGCACATTTCGCATTACTATTGCCAAATAAATTTTGTAATTATTATTATTTATTTTTTTCTACAAACCAAACATAACGAAAGACAAATACCCAAAAGCCAAAAATGTCTCTTGCAGTTTTGACGCCCACAAAAGTGCATAATTCAATTTTTGTGTTACTTTTAGCCTCATCTATTCTTGTTTGATTTCATTTTGATTGGTTTCTGTAACTGGTTGTTGTTGTTGTTACATAATGCGCGCAATACTATGCTTCGATCAAATGTGTGTGTGGGTGTGTGCCTGCGTGTGTGAGAGTGTGTCTGTGTTTAGGAGAGATGGGATTACATCATTACTTCAAAGCAGACCGAACAGTAAACAAAACACAATATATACACATACGTATACAGAATTGTATATGTGTATGTGAAGCTCTGCTACCATTCAGCCCCCACCTTAGCCGGAGCTAATGCTTACGATGAGAATTCGGCCACACGGATGAGAGCACCAATCAGCTCTCTAGGAAATCCTTGACGATGTACTACACACGTATACCCACATACGTATCCCGTATAGCGTAACCCGAACACGTATCACGTATCGCGTATATCGTTTATCGCAGTGTAGTCGATCAAGCTCAGTAGCTGTTAGCCAGTACAGTGTTTGGGTGTGAGGGCGGGCTTAGCATAGCTTTCCTTAGTTCCAACAGTACGATGCATGCCAAATCCCTAATAGATCCCCCATACACGGGCGCCTATTCATACCAATAAACGGGTGAGTGAGAGTTCGTTAAACAAAACGAAACGTGTGAAAAACTTAAATGGATATAAACAAACCTGAAGTGTGTTAAGTGAATGGAACAATCATCATTCGAGTGCATTGCAAATGCAAATGCATATAATAAACAAAAAAAAACAAATAGTCTTTAAGGACTCTAAGCTCTCCCTCTAGGAACATTCGACATAGGACAACCAAATCAAAGCCGATCAGACATAAGATTGTTATATCGTAACTCATAAGCCCGGATAACCATTTGTCAATCAATGGGTATGACTGAACTTGTTGTTGTTGTCGTGCCACAAATATTAATTTGATGTATGTTTGGTTTCTTCAAACATTTATCGTTTGGTCGAAACGCTATTATAATTTGATTCCTAAACTAAAAAAAAAAAAAAAAAAAAAAAAAAAAAAAAAAAAAAATTGTAATGTAATTCTGATTAAACAACTATGTAGCTGAATACCGTAAATCAAAATACAAATTCGCAGCACAGCCAAAAATTAACAAAATGATTTAGCCATTAAACTGGAAAAATGAACTATTTCAATAGTAAGTAGCAACAAAAATAAAACAAAAACAAACAAAAAATAGAATAAAAGAAAAGAAAAAAATTGAAAACCAAATTTAAAGAAAATCAAATTTAAGTACATTTGTTAATGTTGTGTGCTCTTATTGTTAAACATTAAATTTGCAAGAAAAAAAAACATATTATTTAAACCTTTTTATTAGACACTACTAAATGTTTATTTTTTATTTTCTACAAATATATCTATGTAACTTATTGTTGAACATTAAATTAGATCTTTAATACATATGTATATCTATATGCAGCCCATCAAAATAAGATTACCTTGCGTCCAATGCCGCCGCAAAGTCTGCGTCACCGATGTTAAAGATACCACCGTTTATATATATAATCATAACTAGATTTAAGCATTCGCCGAAGCATTAAATCTGATTTATTAATACGCCATTTTATTTGGGTTTTATAGGAGGAGGAAAAGCAAAAACGCGAAGAGCTCGAAGAAATTTTGGCCGAAAATAATCGCAAAATTGAGGAGGCTCAAAGAAAATTGGTAAGTGAATATATCTAGATAAACCTGAAACATTTTCATTGATATTATCTATCCGTTCAACAGGCCGAAGAGCGCTTAGCTATCATTGAGGAGCAGCGTCTGATGGACGAGGAGCGGCAGCGTATGCGCAAAGAGCAGGAGAAGCGTGTCAAGGAGGAGCAAAAGGTCATATTGGGCAAAAATAATTCAAGACCAAAATTATCGTTTTCCCTGAAGCCGGGCGCGTTATGAGCCATCATTCAGCCAATAGCGGACGTTCCTTTCTGCCTTGTTGACAGCTTTGTGCTTTTCATTTTCTTACATTTGTTTGATCACGAATTGGCGCTTTGCTTGCGCTTAAAACCAATTGAACGCGTTTCATTGTTGTAGTTATATATTTTATTTGTTTAATTTTATTTTTGAAATGCGTTCAACAGAGGTTTGACAGCAAGCAAGGTGATATTATGTGGGGGATTGACCTATGTCTTCAACATACTCAATGTACACACAACAACACGACAGACAGAGAGACAGACTGACTGAACGAGAGACAGACAGACAACTTGCATACGTATTTAAAAATAGTTTTCATATATGGTAAAAAAAAAAATAATAATAATGGCCAACCTCTTCGATTATAAACCATTATACAGCATTCATAGTACAATATTCTAGCAATATACTTACATTTTTATACATACATTACATATGTGCGAAAAATGATAATGTGTAGTAGTGCGCCGTAATGTTGCATCATGCTAAACAATTGCAAATACAATAACGAGAAATCGCGAACTATGTACTCCCAAAACATTTTGATAATGCTAAAAAGAAAACCCCGTTAAGCTAAATTGATAATAAAGCGTTTCGCATACCTAACTATTGTGTTTTATTTGTGCAATGTTGTAATTTAGCGGTAAAGTCTGGAGTTGGGGTAATATCCATATGGAATGCCAGGGAAATCGGCCTATCTCAATAAATTTATTTATGTAATTTAAATATATTTTTTTTAGACTAAAAAAATTCAATTAAAATATTAAGTAATAATAGTTAGGGCTAGAGATAAAATTTAGCACCCGTTATCCGAAAATTTTTATACTTTTAAATATTTTCATTGAAATAGGAGTGCATGAATAAAATGATTAATTAAAATCAATATATATTAAAGTTGATCAAAAAAAGGGCAAATATATCCTGATTTCCCAATTTCAATGAGTGTAAGAAAAATTAAATAAAATTAAAACTTACTAATATGTATTTATTAAATATAGTCTGGTTCCTAACTAGTCTAACTCTTTCTTTATCCAACCTATTTGTAGATTCACATTATTACCTAAGCGAAAACAATTATTGGCCAAAATATTCCCTGAAGAAGCAGTGCACAAAAAGTGGATATAAAATAATTATAAAATATTAAAAAAGTGTAATTATGAAACCAAATGAGTTAGAGTCCTTTGAGCACCAAGAATCCCTCGTCCGATAACAAAAACCAATTTCAAACTATATACTCCATTTTGTATTTTTTTTTTTTTTGTAATATTTTTTATTATTATTTATAGCCTTGAAAAAGTTAATTTTATTATGCTTCCTTTTGATATATATTTTGCTGATAACATTAAATAAGATTTTATAGCTTTTTGTTTTCTTTTATCGTTTTCCAGCTTGTTTCATTGGTTATGCTAGCACATCTGATATATATATATATATTTATATATATAGGCATACGTATATACATGAATTACTTAATTTTTGTTTTGGTTTTGTTTAATGCAATATATGCAATTGATTTTTATTGAATCGCTAGCACAAATTAAATTTCCATTCATCAATCAGCCAACAATTTTCATTTTCAAGTCTTTCAATTTGTAAGATTTTCTGCCAATTTTTGCCAATCAATCGAACATCCATTAGCAGCTGAGAAAAAGCAGAAAGTTTTACAGCTTATATAATTGCACTTGAGAGTATTTTTTCGTTTTTGTTTTTAATTTTTTTTTTTTTTTATAATATATGAAAGTTAAGGAGAAAGAAGGAAAATAAATACTTTTTTACACACAGATTCATGTGTTGGTTTTTTTGTTTGTTTATTTTAAAATAATATTTTGCATAAAAAAGAACAAATCAAAATATTAAATAATATTTATGAAAATATATATATATAAAACCAAAGATGAAACTAAAAAATCAAAACAATAAATTGCAAACATTTCAAGAAATGGCATAATTTCAGCTATGAAATTAAAAATATGTAATATATAATAATTGTATGGAGAGAAATAATTAAATGTTATAGTTATATGATAAGTTTATAAGTTATAGTATATACAGCTTCCGTTCATCAACAATCTCAATCTCAAATATTTTGTATTTAATTTTAACATTTACGTAATTTTTTGTTCACTTTTGAAATTCTGGCTTATTTGCTGGCCCAAAAAAACAAAGCGCTTCAATCACGCTCAAACTAATTATTATTTTTCATTTTTATATTATTTGTTTGTTTGTTTACTTTTGTTTTTAATATGATCTTGCTGTTGTTTTTGTTGTTGTCGTTTTAGGTCCCACACAATTTCGCTAATTTATACAAATATATGTACGTGTTCACAATTATTACAATTTTAGTGTTTTTTTTTAAATATTTTATAAATATTATTTAGTTGCCTTTTGTTTTTTTTTTTTTCTTTTAATTAGCTTGCTGACTAAATTAAATTTCAATTGCAAATAGGAAATAGTTTTTTTTATTCTTGCTTTTTGTCTAAAATTTGCTTTTTCATTTAATATAGCCATAATTTAAATATATATTTATGTGTGTCTGTGTGAGTGTTTATGAAATTATGAGTAAGTGTGTGTGTGTTTGTATGCATAAATATTGATAAATGGTTTTTGTTTACATATATATATGTATGTTTGTATGTGTAGTATATTACTTTTAAATTAAATGTGTAGAAAAATTCGTTAAATTGATTTGCGTATAGTTTTTTTGTTTTTGTTTTTTTTTTTTTTGTTTAACTATTTGTGTTATTTCATTTCATTAGCCACAAATACGAATTGTTGGCTCGTCAAATTTGTTTTATGCAGTCATTTATTGTTTAAACATTTAATTTACTACGAGTTGTGCAATGCAGTTCTGCGTTTCATTTACTTTTTTGTTGCTTTTATTATTATTTTTATGAGTTAAATTTGTTTTCATTTTGAATTTGGCTGCAGTCTAGTGTTTAATTCGATTTATGTTTATTATACATATTGATATACATATAGTATGTTTAAATATGTGTTTATATTTAAATATGTATATATATATATATTTATATAAATCTGTTTAGTGCAAATGCTAAAAATTGTTAGCTTTAGCTCCACAAAAAAAATAATTTGTTTAACCACACAGAACGCGCAGTGGCGTTCGAACTGTAGCAGCAGCAGCGGCAGCACCAGCTTCAAATTCAAATCCACCACAAGCACGCAACAGTGGCTCCCAAACTGTACGGGAGTTGACTGCATGCACAGCACAATGGCTCCAAAACGTTATGGGTGTTGCTGCTGCTGCGACTGCTGCTGGTCTCCTGGCTGTTGCTCTGGTTCGGCTCCGTGTGGCGTTGCGCATCCGGCGCTAGGTAACCATCTTGACAAATAAAAGCGCCAATAGTATATTGACAAAGAGCACGAGCAGCATCAGCTGGCGGCGTACAAGCCAATCCTGTTGAGAGACAAAAGGAACACTGAGCAGCGGCTCAACTGGCAGTCCTTTCAGCACTCACCTTAACCTGCGGACTAACCAAATACAGCAAGGGATTCGCCCTCAGGCGTTCGTTGACTTCGATCTGGCGACGCACGGCCTCGCGACGTGCCGAGCCCAGGGCGGAGACCTCCTCGCGACTCATCGCCTCCGTGGCGCGCGGCAGCTCCTGGAAGTCGGGCATTGACTTCTTCCGCTGCAGCGTCACATTGATGGGCACCGTCTGCATCGAGGTGGAAAGGAAAATCAATACAATATTAGTTATGCAAGCGTCTTCTATGCGATTCTCAGTTGGTTGCATGCAACACCACCTCAACGGGCGGCTCAACTATCCAGCTTTCGCTGGCCCGTCGCGCCAACAGGGCCGGCGAGAACATCAAGTCCTCCTCATCCTCCTCGGGATACCAGTCCATGCTGACCCCTTCGGCTCTCAAAGGCTACACAATTCAGCAGCAGCCAGCGGCAGTGGCAGAGCTTGCATAAGTCGGGCAATCAGTACCGTTCAGTGGCGCCACCTCCAACTTGTAAACGAGTTGAACATGACGCTAGAATTTTTACTAAACACTTATAATGCCGACGACACTTGTGGCCAACTGTGGCCGCTGCCAGCAATGCGCCCCAATGGCCAAAAATAGTCCAACACGCACGGCAGTGAGCCAAAGCCAATGCAACAACAACAATTCGAAGAAGAAAAGAATCCCCGCCTTCGCCTCTGTTTCTGATCTTCAAAATTCTTTAGCACTAGAATAATATATATGCGTATATATATATGTATATATCTATCTATATATATAAGATTTGTTTAACAGTGACACAAGTGTATTTGCCAAGTGGATCTTAGCCACGGCCTCTGGCGGGACCAACGCGTCTTTTGCTACTACCAAAGAGCCAACGAAAATTGTCGCCAGCCAGCGACAATTGAGCGAGGCGACAAATCCAATTCCAATGGGCCACTGCCACCACTTGTGAAGTGTTCATCCACATTCAGCAAGAGAGGAGGATAGATAGGGAGAGAGAGAGAGGGAGAGAGAGAGAGAGCGGAAGATCAGCGAGTGGCATTTGCATTCCATTCCGGCCTGCACTCACTTTTCACTAAAAATAGCCGGAGAATGGGCACATGTTCCGCTCTCACTTAATCTCTCTCTCTCTCTCGCATTTGCTCTCCCTTTCCCATACTCCACTCTCCTCTCTCTCTCTCTCCCTCTCTTTTATATTGGCAGCTATTCTTGTTTTGAACAGATATATAGCCAACGAATTAAGTTAATTGCACGGATTAACTGAGTTATGAAATATTTGGGAATAGCCTGCCCGGGAATTTCATAGACAGACGCGTGCAGTTTAATGATCCGCATCAAAAGTGCAAATGAACTTAGGTGGGATCTCCAAATGGGTCAGCTAAACATGTGTAAACAAAGCATTTCCCAAAGTGCGTCATAAATATTTAAATTCAATTTCAATTTCTTTAAGTATACATCTAACAGTGATATTACCTAAACGAATACATTTTTCAATTACTTAGCTCAGTTTATACTCTCACTGTCCATATCTCTCATTCTCTTTCTCTCTCCTTAGATAGCGCCCTAAAATAATTCCTAACATTCTAACATTCCCATATGGTTTTTATTTCTGTCTAACAATTTTTAATACTTAGACTATTGCACATATTCTCATTCTTGGTACAAAATATTTTTCTGAATCAATTCTATATTAAAAATAATTAATAAGAAATGTTTGTATTGGGTTTTTCCAAAACATTTTTCTTCCTTCACAAAATGATTCTTGAAAATCATTTAAAATAAAGTAGCCCATATAAAAACAAAATATTAATATTTATATCTTATAAACAATAAATAATCATAGAGTCTATTTGTATATATTTTCCAATATCAAAACATTTCTTGTTCTCATTTGTTTCCGCCTACAATCTAACAATTTTCATATATATCTTTATCGCACATCTTCTTAAATACAGAACAATTTTTGGAACAAATTTTATAACACAAATAATCAATCAATAAGAAAGCTTTACATAGCTTTTGTAGAGATTTTTCCCCATCATTATCATTATTAAATTTTCTTACAAATTAATTTGATTTGATGGACTATATATGAAGATAAGATCCAAAGCCTGTCTCTACATAAATTTGTATGTAAGACAGCAATACTTCTTATTCACAGCAAAGTGTCTCATTAAAATTTGGAAATTTGTAAAATCCTAAAAGGATTTCTTATAAACAGTGAAAAATCTTTCTATTCTGTTTTTGGATTGTCTATATATTTATATATTTTTCTCCAATATCAAAATAAAATTTTGAAAAAGATCTGGACTGATTTCTAATATAAAGTAGTATTCAGAAGAAAATATCTAAAACAATGCCTAGAATGAGATCTTGACTGACTTCTTTAGGGGATAATA
The DNA here is from genome assembly GCF_054131065.1 of Drosophila arizonae. Taxonomy (NCBI): domain Eukaryota; kingdom Metazoa; phylum Arthropoda; class Insecta; order Diptera; family Drosophilidae; genus Drosophila; species Drosophila arizonae. The sequence goes on along the minus strand of NC_142923.1, from coordinate 24,897,036 downwards.
AAGGCAGGACAGAAATTTGCCATAAATATATTGATAAATAAATAAATATAAATAAAAACCCCATATTTATATTAAGTAACACCCAAATCTACTATCCACATGCAAAATATTCTCTTAATAGTCTGATTATTTAAGTTTTCGATATATTTCCCTTATTCGCTTTTCCAAACATAATTTTCTTTGACTCACCTTCATTTTCTTGCCACCACCGCCTTTGCCGCCCATGGGCACGCCCACCGGTGTCGCGGGCTTAGCTGGCAGATATAAGCTTTCGGTACGTTTGGGTTGCAAGGGCGAGGGAATGATATCCTGGCCGAGCGTGCGTTGACGCAACAGCACATCCTCGAAGGGCTGATTGGGCGACGAGAAGAGCGGCTCCGCCGCATTGCTTTGGCTGGGCGCACGCCCACCGCCACTGCCCAAACTGGGCGTGCCGGCACGCGACAAACGCCCGCCGGCGCCCGAGGGCAGCGAACCATTGCCGGTCATGGGCGAGTTGACAGTGGCGCCTGTTGCGCCCGGCACCGGCGTAGTGCCCCGAAATACTGAGCCAGCACGTGGACGCCCATCCGGAGTGCTGGCCCCACCGCCGCCGCCATTGGGCATCGTATCGGCCAGCCCGGTGCGATCCAGCGAGGCCTGACGTGAGCCGGCAAAGCCGCCGCTCATGCGGCTCGCCGCCCGCGCATAGCGATCGATGGACGAGTCCCGGCTGGGCGGCCTCTTATAGTGGTCAAAGTGATCGATGGACGACTGCTGGCCCATCTGGCCGAGCATGGGTGGCCGCTGGCCGCGCGGCTGCTGCTGCGCCGCGGCCATGGCGGCGGCATTGGCGGCAGCATCCGCCAGCTGTTGCTGGTGCAGCTGTTGCTGCTGCTGCTGGGAGGCGCGACGCAACAGGGTGGCACTGTTATGACTAGGCGAGGATTGCAGAGAGGGCTGCTGCTGCTGCTGCTGCAGCTGTTGTTGTTGCTGCTGCTGTTGCTGCTGGTAGAGTCTTTGTTGCTGCTGCTGTTGCTGTAGTTGCTGCTGCTGCATCAATTGCTGTTGGTGCTGCTGCTGCGGCGACATGTTGCTCATGTTGCTGGGCGCCACATTGGGATTGCCGCCGCCAAAAGGCGCCTGCTGATTCAGTTTGACGCCGCCGGGCGGCTGCTGCTGCTGGAACTGATATGCAGGATTCATTTGTGGATTGTTCTGTTGCAATTGCTGCTGCTGCTGCTGTTGCTGCTGCTGTTGCTGTTGCTGTTGCTGCTGCTGTTGATGCTGCTGCTGGTGATACATTTGATTGATGGCGCTGACGACCTGCGCATGGCTGGGCTGCGCTTGGCTCACCATCCCGGAGAGATCCGTCTGCGGCGAGACGGGCAGCTGCTGCGAATACATGGACGAGGGCACCGGGCACTCCGACTCGTGTTGCTGCTGCGACATGCGCCGCTGCTGCTGCTGCATGTTCACATATTGCTGCTGTCGCTGCGCCTGCGTGGCATATGCATCCGAGCCGGAGCCACCGCCACTGCTGGCCGGCGAAAATTGCTGCTGCTGCTGCTGTTGCTGCTGCTGCTGCATGGACGTCGCCGACTTGCCGCCAGCCGACATGCCCAGACTCAAGTCCACATTGTTTTGGCTGGGGGGCGCGCGGTAGCGCTCGCGCTCGCGATAGCGCAGCTTCTCGAAACGCTCCAGCACCGAGGGCTTGAAGTCCGGCGCAAACTCGCGTGCCATGCGCACGGCGTTCTCGCAATCGATGCGCGCCTGCTCGGCGGCGATGTCCGCGTTCTGGGCCTTGGCAGCGGCTGTGGCCATGCGCGAGATGGCCATGTCGGAGCGCTGCATGGCCATTTTGAGGGCACGCTGCGCGGAATTAACGGCGGCCGTGATACGGTCACGGAATTTGCGCGAACGCGCCAGGAACAAATGCTTTTTCTTCTGGCTGCTGATCAATATGTTGTTCTTGTATTTGCCCTCCTCGACGGTGCCATCGCGAAACGTGGTCACGCCATAGCCGTGCTTGCGATTGTTGTACCACTCGCCCTCATATCTGCAATGGACGGGGGAAAGAGAAGATAGAGAGGAGTTAGTTATCTGTGATTGAATCACATTAAGTTTGTTTACTCACTTGAGTCCGTCGCTCCGCTCGGCAACGCCGTGACCACAGCGCTTGTCCTTCTTCCATTCACCCATGTAGGTCTCCACTACCGTGGGATCCAGCTGCTCATCCTCCATGGTAAAACTGGCATTGGACTCTGTGTGCGCAGATCTATGAAAATGGGAATTACATTAGTAAATATCATAGTTGGCTTGAGAACTATATATCAAATTAAATAAATGAATGTACTTTCTAACTCGACTAGTTATCAGCCTCTACCTCTAAGGTAATTTACATATATGACAGAGCAGGTCGAATAGTCTATTCGATATTCTTATAAAGTTTATTGGACTCTGTGTCGCTATGCAGAGGGTGCATACAAAATAAATATTGTTTAACTATTATTTCATTCCAAGTTCTTTGAAAGACTAAATTCTTACTCATCGAATTTCTTGATGTCAAGAATAAATATATTTTAACTTTTTTCTCTTTGAATATTCTTATAAAGATTACCATAGACAAGCTTAATGCAATGACATTATGCCTAGCCCTTAAGAGTTATTTTCACTATATAATATATATACTATATAATATATATACAGTCCTTTGAACGTCGTAATAACCGGATTCTTTGTTTCTATATTATTAAAAAGATTTTTAAGAGATTAGTTGACTATGGGTAAGAATATCGTTAGTGCGGTGGATGATATAACAATATGCCTCCCCATTACGGTATTCCTCTAAAACATTCAATACTTTAGAACTATCCTCGCTATATAAAATACACATATATGTGTATATGTATATACATATTTACAGTAGAATTCGATTATAGCAACGCTCAAGTCCCAAGTCCGTCTTTACACCCGGACGACGCTATAACCCTTAAAGTTTGGTAAAAGTTTGTTGGGCAGTTGTTGGCATTTTCGTCGCAATAACCGTACGGACGCTATAAGCATTGTTATAACCGGATTCTACAGTAATTAAAGGAATTATATTAATTAATTCAATTTAGTATATTAATATTAATTAAATTAATTAATTCCATTTAGTATATTAATTAGTCATCATCATTTCGCACTCACTTCGTTGTCAAGTTGGACTGCTCGGAGCCGGTGCTAATCCACGAGGCCGACGACATCGTGGACCTTATGCTGCCGGAGGCGATGGTGCCTCGTTTTTCCAAATCTCCAGTGCTGCGCTGCTTACGCATTTTCAGACCCTGCGATGATGAAAAAAAAGCAATCAATATAATGTGGGGGCTTGTTAGGCACCTGTTGACATACCATCAGAAAACCCTTCTTCGTCTTCTCGGTGAGGCTGTTGCGGCGCACGGGCAGCTTATCCGACTTGGCGGTCAGCACGAAGCCGCCGCGTATCTCCTCGGTCTTCTCGGGCGCCTTGATGGCATTGCCGTTCTCGGCGCTGCGCAGGGAGCTCAACGAGGCGTGCAGATTCTTGCGGCGATGATGCGAGGCGAGGCCAAAGGGCGCCGAGGTGCGTATGCCATAGCCGTGCCGCTTGCCCTCCTGCCACTGGCCCTGGTACTTGCCTGCAATACGGACAAAAAATAGGCCATTAGATCGCACGCCCGTTTCTCCACTTCCCCTCGTGTTGGCCAATTAAAATGCAAATGATAAATTCAACCGCAGTGTGTGACCTCATTGGAATGCCTCAAGCAGGCGCAATTCCTGCCAGAACTCTCGACTGCATCTACTTGGCATGGAATACATTCATTAGCCGGCCGCCCAGTCGTAGGCTCTCGTATTGCTGGAAGTAACTGGTATTCTATTAATGGCGCCATTTGAAGACCTTACGGAGGGACAGACTGTTCGCCTTTTTATGTTGTGGCATTCGGAAGGAATGTCGGAAGCAGGTTGGGTTATTTAATTAGTAAATGTTGCTGAGGCTTAGCAGCAATGACAATTTATAGTTGTTGCCTCCCCCCAGACACCAGGGCAAACATTTGCATAGGCTTAAAGGTTACTGCAGCCCGTACACAAGATGTCCGCAGTTGTGGGCTATTGGGTATTTGCCGAGAGCCCCTAATAATAAAAGTTCTATATTAAGAAAGAGAGGAGAGGCAAAGGGACAACTAACTACTCGTATATTGCAGTTAGCCAGGCAGCTAAGAGCATTCGGTTAACTTAATCACTTAAACGAATCCCATATATATGTAAAAAAAAATAAGTTTTTAATGAAGTCATCAATGAAGTAAGTTGCAAGCACTATCAAAAGATTTTCTCTAAGCTCTAAATAAAATTAATTGCTAGCTAAAAAGTATTTACAATGCCAGAAATAACCTTTTTGAATGAATAAGATTTTTTAAATATACTTATTACTTTTCAAAATTATTTAATTGGAAATCTTAAACTAAGAAACATTTTAATATAATTCTTTATAAAATAGTTAAAATGAAATTTATTTAAATTCAGATTAACTCTTTTGTTTTTTTCTTTCGGAAGGAAACATAATTGGTACACTGTATATAGTCAGGTATACAAAAGTTTTCTCGCCCTAGTCATTATTTAATTTAAGGGAATTTAATATGAGAAGATTAAGTTCCTTTTGTTCCACCTTTTGCTTCAGCTCACTTTTCAATAAAGTTTAATATGCTGAGAGGCTTTTAAACAATTTAAGCGCAATTAAAACCTCTTTAGTAATTTTAGTCAACATAAAAGCCCGAACTTTGTCCAATTAAAGATCTGTGCTAAAATAACCAGAAGCAAAGTACACTGTTGCTATGATCGTACACTTAAGCTCATCAATATAATGAAATTAATTTTTATCAATTCAATATGATAATACTATTTATATCATATTAAACGTGTTTACTGGCTATATATATCTTAATTATTTCAAAAGAAGAGCCTTGCTGCTGTACGAATACATTATTGGCGCACTGTATCAGATGCAAGCACATGCATTGATGAGCCACAATTGTGAATAACAACCTCAATACAATATGAGTGCATCGCATTCGCACACAATGACATTTCGCGAAACAATATAAACTGCAAATATATTTTAATATTTGCATATTATATATTTAGTATATGCATCACCCCAGAAGGCAATGCCTACACATACATATGCATAAGTGTATATAGTAGATGGAGAGCCATATGCTCTGGGCACCCGTTGGCGAGCTAACCGAATTTCCCCAGAAAAAACCAACTCATGTTGCAAAAATGTTTCAAAAGAAAAACGTAAAAAGACTGAGGAAAATATGACGTCAGGCTGTGGTCACTCTCAGTGTGTGTGTGTGTGTGTGAAGCGGCTTTGTATGTGAGAGATTTTGGTTTACCGGCAAGCCAAGAACAGAATATTCAAAGGGGCTAAACGAATGCACACACACCGACACACCGACACTTACATGGACAGGCGCCGAATTATTACAGAAATGTCAAAAAGTAAAATAAAACAATAAATTGATTTCAGCTGCCGCGCTGCTGCTGTTGTATTTTCAAATTATGCGCGGACCAGCAAATAGTCGCCGAATGATCTCATGCATCGAGTGAAATTACGTATACGCAGCGTGAACCACTTACCGCCATCTGCGTAGGTCTCGCAACCGGAACCATCCTGATAGCCTTCGTTCCAGGTGCCCTCGTACTTGGCCGTCGACACAGTGCTCTCCCGCACACCGTAGCGCCCCTTGTGCCCATCCTTTGACCATTCGCCACGGTAGATCTGCCGGCCAATCTGCTCCACGCCCAAACCATGTCGACGACCATTTTGCCACTGACCCTCGTAGTGTGATCCGCTGCAAGCAGAAATAGATTAATATAATAGAGAAATTATAATTTGATTCTTCTAAGTATATTCTCTATTTTCTTTAAGTATTTGCTCTAAGTATTCCCTCCAAGAAATTTTTCTAAGCATTTCCTCTGTTTTCTCTAAATATTTATTGTATGTATGTCTTCTAAGTATTTTCTCATGGAATTTCTTCTAAGTACTTCTTCTATATATTTAATCTCAATATTTTCTTACATATTTTCTACAATTATTTCCTGTGTTTTCTTTAAGTATTTTTTGTAAGTATTTCCTTCAAGAATATTTTTTACGCACTTCTTTTACGTATTCCTTCTCTAAGTGTTTCTTTCCTCCATGTATTCCCCTCTAAGTCTTTAATGCTTAGCTTAACGATCACCCACTTCACTTTACTTCACTTTAGAGCACTGCTCGACTGGCCCCCACCACGCCTGGCTGACTGAAGAAATGCTACAGCTGTCGCCCTTTATATAGGGCATCACTAACTCAAAGCCGAAGTCGCGCTCAACTCTTGAGCCCGACGACAGCTACCTGGTAGGTAGAGATCGTTGCACTCGAGCTTTGAGTGACCAATGGGAGCTCTCTCTGCTGCTACAAGCTCTAGCTTCGTTTTACTCAAATATGAATACCGAATGAATACTGATGCATACATACAGACAACTTAAATGATCTTCGGAAGTTCTTCGTCGTCTCTTGCTTTTGTTAGGCAGTCACAGAGAGATAGACTCTGAGATAAATAGGGATGTCTCTCTGTCGACAGAGAGAAATAGACAGATATACAGACTGGCATTGGATTATCTCATTACGCAGCTCAAAAAAATATAGACTAAATTTATATGCTAAATAGCTTAGGTACATTAATATTAATAATTTTCCGTTTTTCTCCTGCTCTATGATTCTCTTAACTATTAGGACTTCTGCTCAATTATCGCTATTCCATCCATATTAATTTTCAATGTATTTATGTATATCAATAGACTGTCAATTAGGCTAGATCTAGCCGGAAATAGGCTAAACTGTCAACACTTGAACAAAAAAAAAAAAAAACGAACATTTGATCGTGTGAGCGCTTTATTTTCTGCCTCTTCTCTGCTTCATTAAATTGCTTTATGAAACGGTTTTCAGTCTTATTTTAATATGATTTATTTTTTACTGCTTTAATGAAAGTACTGTTATTAGCAAAGCTCTACAAAACTAAATTGCTCCACACAAATTAAATAAATAACTTTTTCCAGTTGGGTCAACTTTTCTATGCGCACTTCTTCCTCTTCTCTGTCCTTACCATTCACTAGGCACACATCGAAACAGCGTTGCCACCTAAGAAAACTTCAGCATGCATTAATGACGTCACAGCATGCATAACTAATTTAAAGTTTCTCTTGCACTAAAATTAATGAAGCTGTAAATTCCATTCCGAATTTGGCATTTTTATTGTATGCAAAAACTCATTAAAAGTCTGTTAATTGCATAAAAACAAACTAAATGTTGTAGTTACCTGGGCCAAATGTACGATCCGGATACTTCAAAGCCATAATTCCAGGCGCCTGCATACGCGCCCTGATGCTTCGGCCCGGTGCAGACGCCGTGTCCATGGGCCTTGCCCTCGTCCCAGCCGCCGCAGTAGGTGCCGCCGTCCTCAAAGTCAAAGCGGCCGCCGCTCATTGGGGCGCGCTTGATGCCGGCGGCGGCCTGGGCAGCGGCATAGGCGGCCATATCGCCGCCATTTTGTTGCAGCTGCTGTTGCTGTTGGAGCTGTAGCTGTTGTTGTTGCTGTAGCTGTAGTTGTTGTTGCGTTAGTTGATCAGCCTGTTGCATGCTCAATGCTTCTTCCTACAGGATGTGCTTCTCTAACTCCTCCTCTTCTTCTTCTTCTTCTTCCTCTGCTACTTTCTACTAATTTCTACTACTAATTGTTGTACACGCTTTGAGCTTTTTATGCTTTCGTATGTTGCGCATTGATTTACTGCTCAATTGTTGCGGTTGCTGCTGTTGTTGCTGTTGTTGCTTTTGCTTCATTTGCATTGGTGTGTGTTGTTGTGTTTAATCTAACTTTTAGTTCGTTTCGCTTAATTTCGTTTTAAGTTAAGTTTTATTTGCTACGTAATTGGGTTTGCTACAGTTGCTGTTGCTTGTTTATTTGTTGACTTCTGCTTAACTTAGAGTTAGTTTAGCTTGGATGCTTTGTTATTAGTTAATTTGTTGATTTTTCACTGAAACGCGAAAGTTGTAACTTTTTGTTGATGTTCTTATTTTGATTTGAATTGCCTTCTCAATTATCGATCAAGTTTCTATCGCTAGCATTTCAGAATTATCGATCTTTATGCTAATATCGTAGGCCATCATTGGATAAGCTGCAAGGCTGCAAAGACAAGTGAAAAACTTTAGTTAGAATCGTTGTGTAAACAAATTTTAGATAACTCAAATATATATTTTTATTTAAATATTCACTTTTTAATAATTTATAAAAAGAAATTATTTTATATTTCTATATTCAAATTATATTATTATATTAATTCAAAAAATTTTGTTTATCGAAGCATATTATCGATATCTTCATTTTCATATGTTTTTCGCTTGCATTTCATTTAAAAATTACTCAAATATTTTATATAATTGTTTTTTTTTTTCTTTTTTTTTTATTTGTTAAAATTATACTTATTTTTTTTTTAAGTTTTTATTAATTTTATTTTATATGTTTTATTTATTTTTTTTTTTTTCGTTTATGTAATCAAGTTAATATCGAGCATGATCTGTATATAGCTTTCAAGAAAAGATTTTTTCCCTTGTAAACATTTATTTATTTATTTTTGCATTTTCCAATTTGATTTATAGCGCGATTTAATTGATTTTTATCTGTCAAAATGTTATTTTTTTTTTTTCAATTTTTTTTTTTGGGCACGCGCGCTTTGAAATGTTTATGTTGTAAATAATATAAATGGATATGAGAGTACCTCGAATGAAGAGAACAAATGATGATGATGATGATGTTGGTGATGCTGATGATGTTGAATAATGATGTATTGTATCTTGGCTTTTGCTGATGCAGTTTATTAGGATGAAATGCAATTGAAATTACCAATTGCTAAGCGATACTCGCATATAAATGTGTATGTGTGCTGTGAGTGTGCGTGTGCAATCGTATGTGTGTGAGTGTTGCCCGCACTGTTGTTTGTTAATAACAAAAACGATTTTCGTTCTGAGTTTTGCTTGGCACCGGGACTATCCAAATTTATAGCCGCAACACAGCATCATTTTGTATATATAATATAGCGCAGCTATATCTATAGATATACATGTGTATTCATTTCTCTGTGTGTGTGTGTGTGCTTATGTGTGTGAGTGTGTATTCGCGTCAAAGGCCAAACGAAAAGAAATTCTCAATGGCGGGCCGTCGCTTTGAGTGGGAGGCAGCTGCAGGTTGCCACGCTCAGCTGTTGCCCGGTGGCAGCCACTCGCTGTGTGGGGCAGCCACTCGCTACGGGATCAGCGGATCAGCGAGTCGAGGCACTCGTTTGTTTATTGGCCCGTACGTAGGCACGATTGTAGTAATAATATATTATGAAGATTGCATAGTAGCAGACAAATGCCAGGCACAGCACTCGCAGGGTTTTCATTTTACTTGTTTTGCTTTTGCTTTTTATTTTTTATTTCTTATTTGTGGATCGGATCAAAGTTTTTGATATGTGGTAAATTGTATTAGGCGTTGTTGGTTTTGTTTCATTATACATTTCTTTTTTAGTTTTTTGTTTTTGTTTTTGTTTTTGTAGCTTTGCCAAGTAGTTTCTAGTATTATTATTTGCTTTTTGTTTTCTTCGTTTTACTGCCTCGTAATTATTTATGTTGCTCGGCCAATGGGCTTTTGCTTTCATTAAGAGCTATGTAATCTCTGCGGCTGGGCCATGTGTTAATCATATAAATATATTTATGTATATATTTATTGTACAATGCACATAGATGGATATTGTTTGTTATAGATTTCTTTGTTTGTCTTGTTGTGATTCATTTCATATATTGAACTAAACTTGTGTAAACAATAGTTTTTAATTATAATTCATTTAGTTTCGCATAGGCGTTCATGCTAATTAGTCAATATCTTAAAATACAACACTTTTCACAAGATCTTTAACAGGTGTTTTATATGTTTGATAGACGCTTGAGAACGCAGGCTGTTATGAGTCATGAATTTGTGAAATGATCAACACGAAACGAACCGAACCGAACGGAACCGAACGGCCTAACGACTTGAGGCATTAGGCGAAGCTTTAATTATTTGTGCATTTTCCTTAATATTTGCAAAAGATTATGATCCAGGTTGATCAAATATAAATATATATTAAATATAACCCAAAAATATATAACGAAAATTCAATTGGAGAGCTTCAATATATCAACTGTAAATTTTTATACCCTGAACTAATTGGAAATGTGAAGACAGGGTATATATGATTTTATGAATGTGAACAGGCAGCAGAAGGCATGGGACACCCTAGTAGTAGAGACTAAGTCGATATAAACATGTCTGTCTGTCCGTCCGACAGTCCACATACACCCAGAGATCTGATAAGCCACAAAAGCTAGAGTCTTGGCAGCTTATATGCACTCCATTTTCTTATTATCGATAACAATCGATAATTGTGAAACAAATAGAGCCTCTTTGCTGGGCTCTACTATTCGAACAGTCAAGTTGTTTACTATTCATATATTCAAAGTATCACATCACATATATTTAATAGATATTCCCGCTTAATGCGATTCCATTTGCAATAATTTCCCAAAAAAATAAAATTTAAAAGGAATATATTTATTCAATTGCTTAAAGAATACCAACTAACAACAATGTCTGTGAGCAGAAGAAGCAGAAGAAACAACTACAACACGAGCAAACATGAGCAGGAAATGTGCGCTTAACGCACATTGTGTATACGCCATGTGGCTCAGTGGCTAATGCTGTGGCATTGCGATATCATTGGGTTGGTTAAACCAGAGCTCCAGCGGAAATTGTTTATTTGGAAATTCTTCACTCTGTTGCAAATAATTTACTGCTTTATTGTAGCATGAGCGGGAGAGAGAAAGAGACAGAGCGAGAGAGAGGCAAGCAGAGTTGAGACTGAACGGATGCTGTGCATTGGCTTATCACATGGTCGAGTGGAATTCTGTGCTTGCGTACACTGGGCGTGGCTGGCAACAAAGAAGGGCCACAATATCCACCTGCTGACAGCAAACAGAAAACAAGTGCGTACATTGCCTATTTTGTTTTGAGAGCCATTGTTTTTAGCAATTCAAGCAATTTTTAATTGATTATAAATAGAAAGTTTACGATTATTTACCAGAAAATACCAGAGTGGCATATGACTTGGCAGAATTGAAATGAAAATGTATTAAAAAATATACTAAATATATTTTATTTACAATTTAATGGGGAAAAATTAAAATTATTATATATAAAATAGCAATTTAAAATATAAAATGTTTATAGAAGATGTTAAAGCCCAACATCAACTGAAAATCTGCAATATCAATGGGAAGATGGTGCAACAGTTAACTAAACAAATTTGAGCTATTAAAGTATGAATTAATATAAAAAAAAAAACATTTTTTTTTAAATTCATTATTTGAAAAATATATCCGTTGCAACTCTTACCCAGAAGTTGTACAATATAAATTTCTAGCCTAACAGAAGTTTAGTATTAACTTTTTATATTGACAGACACTCATCTAGTAAAACGCTATTCCTTTCATAATGTATTCCAATACATTTGAATTACTAATTACTTCTGCCACTTTAACAAATATTTTTTGTTATTATACTTCCATTCTTCAGAATGCTTTGCATAAAAATTATTCTTTTTACAGCATTAATATTAATTTGTATACTTGGCGTCGATCGATTGAATATGATTGTATAGCAATTGCAGCACTATAATATATTCGTGATAGCTATTCATAAAATGTACCGCAAGCATTTTAGCCACGTTTTTTTTAATTTATTTATTTTTTTTTTTTTTTGTGTTCTTCGAATCTTTGGCATCTTTGGCTGGCTCTGCTACTCAGTTTATTGTTCTCTTGCGGTTGCCGAGCAAACGAAACGAGACGAAACGAACCGAAACGAAATGAAATAACAAAAAGAAATTCAAATTTCGAATTTGAATTTGAATTCTTCTGAAGCTTTTGTTATTAATAGCAAAATACACACACCGAGCAGAGGAGCAGAAGCGTCAGAAGCCTCAGAGGCATCAGAGGCTGCTCTGTCTCTAGCTGCCAATGTTATTTTGTTTAAACATTAGTGATGATGAAAACACACGCATTGTACAGTGCATGCGATTGTATTCGCACTCACTTCCACTCACTCCCCCCTCTTACGCTCTGCTTTCAAAGTGAAGAAATTTTCGGGATTGTAAAATTCGTAGCATAAACAGCAGCAGCAGCAGCAGCAGCAGCAGCAGCCACAGACAACGCGCCAAGTGCTGCAGGCAACATTTTTTTCCTATTCTTCAGAATGGGAGCCATAAATTTCCAGCTCCAGAAGCAAAGCGAAAGGGAAAACTATTTCGTATACGAAATTCAAATACAACAGCATAATTTATGCCAACATTGTATATTACGTTAGCGATTTGTAGTTTTCCACAGAACAGCAACATTGACATAACTAAATTACTGTTAGACTAAGTATATTATAGTACTATACTATATTTTAATTGAAAAGTCAAAATGGAAATAAGTTTGCCATTTAGGATATATATATTAGGATATATGTATATACATATCTAGATATGTTTATATGCCTAATGAATAGATATATCATATTTTCGAAAACTCTATATACGCAATTCCTAAAGAGAATGGTGGTCAAAGTCTGACAAATCATAAAAGTTATCTGGCGGCTTTTGGACCATGAATGAGTATTCTGCAATCGATAACGCCCGAAAGTGTACAACAACCTAACGGAAGTTGAGATAATATATGAAAATATATCTTCAATTTATATTACACACTTTCAAATATTCATAATATTAGTAAATATACGTCAGCATATAAAGTCCGAGAAAACGTCATATACACAGAGAGAAAATTGAAATAAATATTGATGACACAAAAATAGTACGAATTCACAGAAGATTTTTCAGATGCAGGGAGAGTATCATAGCAAAAGCAGTATTGAACTGCATGCTATAAGGAAATGCACTATATCACAGTTTTATATCGCGCACAGTTTTATATCTTTCAAAGATCTATGGTCAATTATATCACTAAACTAACAAATAACTTTTAAAATGCAGAAAAATATACATGTGAAATTATTAGAAATACTAACTAAAGTCAGAAACTGTGCTTTAAATTTATTTATATAAAATATATTATATAAATACAAAATTATTATATTATACAAATTTGTATATATTTGTTATATAAAGTACCTCCAGATATATTTATTATTATTATTATTGTGGCCTGCTACCTTTGAGGCAATTTAATCCTAAAAAGAGCATCCAAAATTTTCATGTCTAGCATTAGTAATTTTTGTCAATTTAATTAAATATATAAAAATATATATATACATAAATAAAAGGCAAGAGAATTTTAAACAGTTACTATTGAAAATAAAGACCTGGCTAACATAAATGCAAAGGCATCTAAAAGCGAACCCCAACAATTTAGTTAGTTAGCTCTATCTGTGTGTTTGTATGTGTGTGTTAGCTTTATCACAGAGCTCTTGCGAGCTGGGCTGATAAAAGCATTTACGTATGCGCATTTATTTATAAACAAGCAGCAGCCGCATGTATCATTGTTATTTTAAAATTTGCTGCCTGCCAACGACCAAAGGAAAATAAATAAAATTCGCTTTGGCTAGAATGAAGAGAAACAACAACAAGAGAAAAACAAATTAAGAAATGAGCAGCAAAAAGCAAGTAAGAACGTTGCAGCCGGGCCGCATCGACTGCAGCATACCCATTCACGATCAGATTCACTTTTCGATTTGCCACGCCCCCCAATATATTAACTGGTATTGCCTACATTAATTGAGGATATCAAAATTTAGCCACACCCTCAATGGGCATTGGTTTCTGAGAAACCGGAAAATGCCTCTTTCGATTTGCCACGCCCCTAGCGGACGGACAGAAAGACGAACATTTCACAAAAACCAATATAATCATTTCAATTTCATAAATGAGCATAAAAAAGGAGCAAATTCTCGTAATATTTAACTGTATTTTGCGGACTCTTTGGCAAAGTCTATTAGAATTCTATGTTTTTTTTAATTTTCTATTTTTTTTTTTTTTAGTTTTTTTTTTTTTTTTTGCCAAGCAAAAAGTGTCGCTGTCCCTGGTTCGGTCTGTGCAAAATTGAATAATAGTCCCAAGTGACTGACGTCGTTGTCGATGTGTTTGGGGCACGACGCGACTGACAGCCGTCAGTGTCGTCCGTTCTTGAGTGCGTTTTGCATTTTGTTTGTTTTTTTCTTTTCATTTCTCATTTTATTTATTTTTTTTAATTTATATTTTTTATTTTTCTTATTTAATTTTTCGGTTTTGCTTGAGTTGCATTTACTTTTTGTTTTAGTTGAGCAACGCGACTGCGTTTCAATCAATCTCCACTGCACTCTCATGTACACACACACACACGCACACACACTTGCACGCGCACTCACACACACTGCAGCACACTCACACCAGCACACACACACACACACACTTAGACAGCGACACGCAGCGTTCAGTTTTTGGTATTTTTAGCATATTTTTGTCGAACAACGCGCACTATTCGTTATATTATATGTAGTAGAAGGCAGGCAAACACATTCTCTAAATTGAAATTATTTATAGGTTCACATAAATTAAGTATTAACACCCCAAAAAACGCCAGCCAACTACTGCAGTAGTTACTGCTGTTGTGGATCAACTGATATCGTTTTTCGAATGAACTAATTGATATTTTAGATATATTTTTATTAAACTTTTGTTTTATCTAATTTTGATTTTCAGTTTGTCAGAGCACAAGTTCAACCGACCCATGGCAACTAAAAATAATACAAGCTCGTTGTATTTTAATTAAGATATGACTTTATGCGAAGGTTTGGTTGGTTTTCTTTTCCTTCATGTTTCTTACTTTTTAATTTTCTTTCTTTAATTTCTTTAACATTTTTGTCGTAAATTATCAGCACATATTAATTCAATTTTTTGTTTTCATTTCACAAAAACTTCATAGATTTTTTTTTTTTAATTTTAACTGACATGAAAACTTATGCCGTTTGCTGCATAAACTTTGATTGTTTTATAACGTATTTAACGCAACAAAATTTTCCACATATACGCACACACACACAAATATACATACATACGCACACATGCAAAATCCACACACGCACAGAATAACTCGGGCAAATCGTTAGAAAAAAATTTAAGAAAGAAAGAAATTGTGAAAAATTTTTGTGTTTGGCCGCACACACACGTTAAAAATAGCAAAAGGCAAAGGCGTTTATGAAAATGTTGTTGCTTTTGTTGTTGTTGCTGTTGTTGTTGTTGAGAAAATCCCGTGCCTTGGAAACGTTTTTAGTTCCAAACGGCGCTGCGCCGAGTCGCTGACAGCTGGCAACGCGTACGCCAGCGAATGGAGATGACAACGACAACAACTTCGACAACGACAACGACGACGACGAAGACGACGACGAAGAAGACGACGAACGGAACGCACGAGCGGCAGGCCAACGACTGGCCAACAAGCGACTGGTCAAATGGGAACAGGGAACGAACGAACGAGCGAACGGACGAGCACTGATCTCACTATCTCTCTCTCACTCTCACACTGGGATCGTCGATCGCTCCGAACGGACGTCGCGCAGTAATGACGGCCTATGCCAGTAAAATGTTTGCCTAGGCAAAACGTCCACCGTCCACAGGGCGTATGTGTGATGTGTGCGTTGATGGATGTGCACAATGTTGCGTATACGCCCAGCGGTACACTAACTTTTTGCTCAGCAGGCGGTGAAACGGCGCGACATTTAGCGAAACGCGAACACGTCCAAACGCCAAACGTTCGCAAAGCGAAAAGAAAACCCCAAAACAGCTCTCGCGAGCACAGCGAATTTTTGTTTTTTCGGGGATCCGCTGAATTCACTCGATGTCGCCTTCTAGAAAGCGACAAACTGGAAAGCAACACAGACTACAAAGCGACACAGCGACAACGAAGAGAGCCAGAGATGTGTTCATTTTCGTTGCAGCCGCAGCCGCAGCAGCAGCAGCAACAGCCTCAGCCGCTCTCGAACAGCTGTTGCCAATTGTTGGCTACATATTTATGGGCATCAATTCTCAAACATAATATAGACATAATAATATGAATGAATGGCCGGTGGCATTCACCGATCACCCCCTATAGATAGATATTTGTACATATATGTATGTATATCCACTCTGTACACTTTGTTGCTTTGTTTGCCTTGCCAGGTAATTGGCTAAATGACAGCCAGGTAATGTGTGCGCTCTGAGTCATAATATGAAAAGTCTATGGCCAATGATGGACAGCAAACGGTTGATATTGCCTCAGCTGAACGATGCCAGAGGGATGGGGTAGAAGCTAAGGGCTAAGGGCGAGCTAAGTAGCCCATGCAACTAAATGCGTTGCAGCTGTTAAGCTTCAAATTTATGCATTTTCATAACCGCTCAAAGGCCAATTATAGTCCTGCTTGTCGCCCTTTCAACTCGTCACATGTGCCCCACTTTTCTTCCTTTACTATACTGAAGCCACATGAAAAAGGGTAATACAGGGTATATTAGACAATGGTAAATGTGGATAAGGGTTAGAGGAAGAGCTGATCAAAGAGACTTGATTGGATGTCGACAATAGGTCTATCTTCTTTACATCGAAATTAAAATACAAGTAAACCATCTGAGACATAAACACTAAAATAATTTTAAGATGGATTCATCATTTAAAGAACAACAAAAATAAGTATATAAAACTTAAGTTTTTAATGCATTAAAATCAATATAGAAAGCCTCATTTTACTATCTTAAAAAATACTAAGACATTTTTAATTAATTTAAAGCCTGCAGATAATAAGAAAATAATTGTTATTAATTACTATATACATATAACATAAAATATATTTGGAGTATCATGGACTATATGTAATATTTTAATAAATTGCTTGTTTGTTTTTAATTAAAATGAAATTTGTGTTATTTTTCTCGAAAAATATAATTGCTAGAGATAATATATTTAAGTTGTATTTCTTTAATTAAATAGATAGTCTAAATTATTAATTACAAAAAAAAAATGAGTAAATAACTAATAAAAAAATAAAAATAAATAAAACGTGTATTTAGGTTTATTTTATGTTAATTCTTTTATATAAATATATATAAATAAGTATATATATATATATATATTATAAAACATTTATTACCTAAGAAAATCATAACAAAATTTAATCCTTGTTTTGGGTTTCAAGATTGTTACAAAAACAATTTAATAAACTAATATTTTTAATAATTTAAATAAAAGAAAGTTAAAAATTTAACTAAATATTTTTAAAATAAAATTTTCAATTTTTAAATATTTCATTAATCATCATATCTCATATATATACTAAAATATATGCCTCAAAAATAAGCAATAATTCAACGCCTGAGTATCTGCTAGTCAGGACTCTCACTAATATCCTCGCCCCTATCCTTGTTGCGTTGTTGCAGCAAATGCAATTACCCCACATAAATGAACGTCTCAGAGCGTGCCATTAAATATGTAAGCCACAAATGCTGTTAATACTTTGGCAGTGCCTTTGGCGTGGTAAACACTTGAAGCGGACAGCTCTTAGCCGTAATTCCCTTGAGCTTGGGACACCAGCACGCAATGAAGCGATCCGGCCGAGGTACATGTATACACATACATACATACTTATACATGAATAGATATATTTTCTTGCCGGTCAAAAGCCATTAAGTGAAGTATATAGAAACATTGAATGGCATGCCAGCGAACGATACGCGCACACAGACAGACCACAACACAATGCTCCTGAGTAATCAGGTTATACAATTTCTAAATTAAAAAAACAAATAAGTATATACTACAATATTGCCAGCCAGCCAGCCAGCCAGCCAGATAGACAGACACCCAGCTACCCAAGCAGTGCCCATTGTTTTTGTAGCTCTGCTCAAAATATATTTGTGAGGTATGTCAATATTTTTAAACATCTTGAAAACAAATGAAAAATATAAATTAATTAAAGGCGAAGCATAGAGCAAAGTATTTTAAAATATTAATTTTTAAATATATATGCAAAAAATATTTTAATATATGAAATATTCATTCATATTACTTAAATATATTTTTTAATTTTTATTTTCATAAAATTTAATATAATATTTTGTATATATTTTAGAATTCAATTCATAAAATTAAATATAATACTTGGTATATATTTTAAAACAAATTAAATTTATAATATAATTCAAATTAATATTTGTGATATTTTTTATATATTTTAATATTTCAAATTTTCTTTTAAAAATTGAAATTTTTTTATTTTAAAATAATTAATGATATAGAAATATTTGTTTTATAAATAAAATGTTTATTTGAATATATAAAGTAAATATTTTAATTAACAAAAAAGTTGTATATATTATTTTAATAAATATTTTCAATATTTTAATATACAATTACAATTTTCATTGATATTTTAAAATATTTATACATATTTATAATATATATCTATATTTTTTTTATATATACAAGTATTTATATGAATATATGAACGTTGTGTAAATCTGAATATTAGACATAAATAATTTTTTTACGACATACGAGTTATAAACAATATATAGTATATAATGTTAATTATTAACATTTAAGGCCAATGCATTTTTCCTCATTCTTCGCCGGTAAAGGTAGGGTATTTTGAATACGTAATTTTAATAATTTCAATTATCTATTTTCTATTTTCTATTGTGTATATGTATATTTGTGTCAGTATTATTTTCATTGTTTTTATATAGCTAACCGCGCTGCCCAGAGCCCGTAGTTGACACGCACTCGAAAGGGCGACCAGAGATGTTCCGCTGTCTAGGCGAGTCCTTTCACTCTCCCTCCCTCCTGTCAAGGATGGTGGCCATGTACCAAATATATAGGTATATAAATACATATATATAGATATGAGGGAGACAAATGTGATAGGGAAATGCGTGGGACACACAGGTGTGTAGCCAGTAGAACGATTGTGTTTCCTGACTGTCTGTCAGGAAGTGTCAAATGCCGTGGTCTGCTCTCAGCTTTCTGCTTTCTCTTGCCTTGTATATCGTTCAGAAAGTGACATTTTTTATGCGTAGATTGAATTTTTAATTGGAAATGTGGCCTTTCAGTAAACAATTCGTAGAGTACAAGACAGGGGGGCGTTCAGCCATGCGATTGAACAGGAATGGACATGTATACTAAATATACCTATATATATATACATATATATATATATATTTTTTTTTTTTTTTTTTTATGTATATCAGACTGTCCTCACTATATTATATAATAGAGTAATCCAGTTTGGCTTGGCATTTGCCACGTGTCCGCAACTCGAGTAGAAAGGGCAAATTTCCATTTTGATTGCGGCCAAATTATGAATTTAAATGTTTTCATAATTTAATTTGGATTGTACGCAAATATTTTGTGCGCTTTTCATGTCAGCCACATTCCGTGCGATATCTGCCCCGGACTCGTTGTTGTTGTTGCTGTTATTGCCAGTCAAAGCAATTTTGTGAATCTCCATGAATCACACACAAAGAAATCTTTCATCCAGCCATGAAAAACACAATCGAACAATCAGCAGACGACCGTGTGATTAAACGCCAGGCATCTTTCGGCTTGAGGTTGATTCAGCTGCGGCAGCCAATGGGGGCTGGCCTACCTCTCTCCCTCTACCTATCTCTCTCCCACTGATGACACACACACACTGTTTGATTGATGCAAAATTTATGGAAAATATGCGACAGAGTTGAAAAGCCAAGCAAATGTTCGATTATCGATTTGCCTCAACAAGCGAATTAAGACAAATGGTCAGCACGATTCGGCAGCAAGTGCTGATTGATTCGGGCCTTTGAGAGTTGGCCAACAACGAACCCAAAAAAAAAAAAAAAAAATCATAAAAATAAAAGGGATGCAAAATAAATTAAATAAATAAAAAATAAAAAAAAAAAGAAATTGAATTTAAAATCACCAAAGACTCGGACGAGGTTTCGAAAGCAAAAATTATAACAAATTTATGATTGACAAATTGATGTTCGCTGTTGAAGATGTTGGCTGCAGATGAGTGCCATAAAAGCAAATGATTCTTATAAGTTCCTAATAGATTGATATATCACTACAATAAAAATTCATTTGGGGCCATAAAAAAGCTCATCATATTAAAATAGACAAAATAAACAACTGTAAAACGGGTTGGCTTTAAAGAATTTCGACTTCAATGTGGTTTTCGTTTGCTTAAGATATGAGACGAAATTTGAAATCACTTCCTTCAATGAGGGGCTTCGCTGCAGCCCTGCTTTAAATATTCTTATACTATTTTGAATTATGGATATTGTAATTAAAGCTCATATATATGTATAAGAGAATGTTTGGTAAGTTTAGCATATTATAAATGAATCAAAGCAAAATCCCATCGATTAAAAGAGCTACGATAATTGCGCGGCTTTGATTTCATTCATGCCACACACACACACACACACATAAAGGCCACAGATTGCTTTTACACTGTCAAAACACAACGAAAATAATTATAGGCTAACAACAGCTTGAATTTTAAAGGAGCTCCAAATGAGAACTTGGCCAACGATTTATGCAGCTGTTGACTTGCAGTGCAAAAGGACTCCACGAGAAGCAAAAAATCCGATATAAATAATGAAATATTTATGCATATGTCGAGTGTGTGGGCCTGAGTATGTGAGCGTGTGTGTGCGTGTGTGTTTATGTGTTGCTTTTATTGTTGTGTCAAATACAAAGGGATTGAAGGAGAAAACACACACAAACACTCACACATGCACATAAGTCCTTATGCGGGGCATAATAACAATAACGAGAACAACGAACAACAACTTGAATCAGCTCTAAGCATTGCCACACACACACACACACACACACACACAGACACACTCACATATAATGCGATTGCATGTATATGTATGATATGTATATTTAGTTAGGAGTGTCCTGTGCGCCTTCATCCTGGCCGTCGTGATTGGCGCGATAAGCACAAAAGCCGCCAGATAAAAACCAAGAGAAATCGACAACAGCTCGCACGTTAAGTGTTTATGGGATAATGCCACACATAACTATATACATGGATCTATCCATATACATATATGTACATATATATACGTTGGTTAAAGATTAGAGCAACAGCAGCCATAACAATAACACTTAAAAGCCAATGCCAAAGCCAAAGCCAAAGCCAGGCAGGCGAACGAGCCAAGCTGCAAGCGGTTTCTAGCTGGTGTTTAAGCATAGTATTTAAAGCTGAACCGCTGACGGCGTCTGTGGCCATCGCCTGCTGTGCGATGACACCGCAGAGACCCACGGCTCCAAATCGAGGACACTGCCCAGATGAGAATGGGGACGAGGATGAGGATGCGGCTGCGGATGTGCATGGAAATTTGTTTAAACAGTATTTGAAATTGGGTTACAGCCGAGTTGTTATATAAGGCCTTGGGAAGAAAACATGTGTGTGTGACTGTGTGTGTGTTTGTGTGTGGCACACACATAAATCTCAACAAATATGCAGCACACAGTGCTGAGCGCTCAGCGCACGCACTAAGCAACAACAAACACCAAAGTCATGGCAGGCAAATGAATTACAACGCAGGAGGAGCAGGAGCAGGAGCAGGAGTAGGGGACATATACTCGTGGCTCCCTGTGAACAAGTCAAAGGCCATTGCGAATGTAAACTTCAAGAAGGCCAAATTCATTTCGTACTCAAGGCTGAAATTCGGCGAATAAACTAACAAAAATTGTCAGTGCTCTGAAAAGATTTACAACTCAGAAAGGACGACATAAAAAATATGCATTCGAAGGAAATGAACACACATTTTTTAGAGCCCCATACAGCGGGGCAGAGCCGAAAGTCGAGCGAAAGTTCCAGTAGATCGTACAAAAAGAAATATGTAAATGCGTGGTAACAGTATAAGTAATACAACTACGGATGATATAAATTATATAGCTAATAGAGGAGGATATAAGCCAGCGGCACTTGCAGCTGAGAAATCCAATTTAGCTCTAACGATAAACCTAAAGTTAAGCCAAGTTTAGTACAGATTTATAAAATTTTGCAAATAAATATATAAAGTTAAATATAAATAATAAAAATATATATATACATACATATATATACATATATGTACATAAAATTTATGAAATTCGAAAAAGATTTAGATTTATAATTCTTATATTGTATTTTAATACTTTCAATGGATATATTTCAATTATTGAGCTGCTCATAAATTTTCTTAACTTTTTAAAGCATCTTACAAACAAGTATATATTGATTAAAAAAAAGGTGTAAAATTTATAAAATATATATCTTATGTCTGACGTACATAGCTCTGAATCCCCCTTCTAATCGTCTTCTCTTCATCCACTTACAACTATAGCCACTCTTCCTGAATAATCTAAATAGTCATCTCGCTCTCACTCAGTAATACCCATAACTTAGAGTATGGAATCTAGAAATGAGAGGTTTCCAACCAAGATTTAAACTCACTCTGTAAGAATCTCTATACAATAATATTACTAATGTAGAGTCGTCAAAATCGAATCGAATTTAGAGATTTTAGAGAAAATATACTCTACTCTTATTTTACAGAAATAATGTCATAATGTATAGACATATATTATTTAATTTATGAATGATTTTTTTTTATAAAATATAAATATATATGTATTTCATTTTTATGAACAATAAGCATCAAATCATTATGAATGCTCGACTTCCGACCCATTCATTATTTTCCACACCATTTCTATGTAATTTTCATTTAAAGCCAGAGCATAAAATTCGAATACATTTTTGTGCTATGCACATTAAAAATCATATATGATATTATTATACACATGATACTAAAAATGATATTAAAGTATGAACAAGGACACACTCCCTGAATAAATGTAATAATATTTTTTGTAATTTTACAACAAAAATTACGACTCAAGTCTGTCATTCATGTGGCGATTTAGTTTCGTACCCAAAAGCTGAATACTTAGGTGAGTATATATTTTACTGTCTTTTCATGCATTAAAATCCTTCCTGTAGCATATATGATTTGGTTTGCTTTTAAGGCCAGCTCCATTTATATTGCTCTGGTTTTTTTTTTCCAGAGTCAAGAAAACTGCTTTTCCATGTTTGTGCTGCGTACCTTCCGGCTTTTTTTTTAATTTTAGTTTTTTTTTCGTTTTCTCTGCTCAGGTCGGGTCAGTTTGCTAAGCATTGGAATCATTTGCTGGCAAATGGACAAACATCCTAGCGACTCTCTACCAGAATGCCACAAATCTAAAATCTTTAGTCAGTTAAAGCCCGCAAATCGTGGCTAACGGGGCAGCGAAACAAAATAAAGAAAAAAGTAGGAGAACCAGAAAAAGTAAAAGAGCGAACAAACAAGCGAGCAAACAAACAGGACAACCAGAACAAACAGGGCGCACATTCAATTTAAAATTTCCTGAGTGCAGCAAGGACACGGGGAGGAGCTGAGGCTCTAGCTGAAGCTGACGTTGACGAAATGACAAACAGGAGGCGCGCATCGAGCGAGCGGGCAAACTGTGCAAAGAGCACACGGGATATCCGTTTCCGTTCTAACAAGTGCCACCCTAAAAAGCAGACAAGCATAGACTACTCACAAACACACACAAACATACATACAGTCACACACACACACATATGTATGTACTTTGCCATAGACACACAGAGTTGCAATGAAGCGCATTTCGTAGTAGCTTCCGGTGCTCACATACAGCAAAATACACTCATACATAAGCAGACACACACACACACACATGTAAAATTGAAATTGACATAAACACAGACACAGCCGCTTGATTGTGCGGCTTGTGTGACTGTTGCTGGCTATAAAAATGTACATAACACTCATACGCCGTGTGGCACCAGACAACATCAACAACAACAGAAGATAAATGGACTGCAACAAGGTTCACAAAGCAGGAGTGGGCTGGGGGCTGGGTTGTAAACAGTCAAGCCAAGGCAAGGCAGGCAAAGCTGACGCAGGCATTCAACAAAAAATCTTTGTTATTTCGATTCTTTTTTTATCAAAATGCAGCTAATTTGATCAAATATTCAAAACCAAACAAAAATGATGGCGAAAGGGAAAGCAAAAGAGAGAGTGCGGTGGAGTGTAAGTATGCGAGAGTGGAGGCAGCTCCTCCAGGTTGGTTTCTACTTCAATTTGCTGCGATTTAAATATAGACCTGACTACTTGTCGGCCTATGAATCAGAAATGAATAAGCTATAAAAATAGATCAAGTGCGCATCGATGATAAAATAATATTTGGGTTAGTAATTATATAGACATTATTAGGTTTAAAAGTGTTAACAAGGAAAAACATTTTAAAATTCAAATAATAAAAATTTTGCATTTTTTAATCATCTTATGGACGTTTTATAAATTTGTTGATAAATCTTTAGAGTAACTCTATTTTCTCATATCAATTTATTTTCGATAAAAATGAAACTCAATGCCTTTTTAGGCATTCAAATGGAAATTAGTTTAAAGAACAAATATAAATAGGTATAAAAGTATAAAGAACCATTATGTATTAAATAAAGTTTGGAAGTTTTATAAATATTTCTTTAAAAAATTTAATATTTTTCGAACTCTCCAAAAAATAAAATAGATTGATAAAAAAGTTGAAATAAATTAATGAATTAGTCATGAAAGTAAATAGAAATAATTATTAAAAATTGTAAGCCAATATGATACGCTCAATATTATTATTCATTTTGAAGAAGGTAAATATATACATACATATATGTATATATACTTGCTATTCATAACAAACAACAAATATTTGATACTGAAACCTAACAAATATTTGCTACTGAAGCAAGACGAAAAGCCCTATGAAAGTTTGGAAACAGTAATAAAGGGGAAATAGAACAAATATGTATCTATTTACAAAAAAAAACACACATAATACAATATATGTATATAGATATATATTGTTTTGATGTTCTAATTTATATATTATTTTATGTTTGGTGTCTCTACATTTTATTTTTCAGCAATAAAAATATTGAATTTGATTTAAGACTAAAATTTCATATTTTTCCATCATTAAGAAATGATATGTGTGAATAATAAAAAAAAAAAACAAGTTCAAATTCAAGGCCTAGAAAAGTGTATATACCCGAGTTAAAAAAATTATTCACATGGTTTAAGAAGGAATAGTTGGGATAAAAATGTTTAACGATATAAAAAACCCAAAATGAATACAAATATTCACTTACTTTGCAAATAATTCCAATTGCAGTTGATCATTAAATCCAAAAAAGAAATTGAACAAGTATATATATGAAATATATATATTTATATATGTATATGTATGTCCGTATGCGATACGTTTCACAGTTCATCCAATGTCGAATGCATTTGTCGCGTATTTCTAGTGAATCCGCGAGTACGTATACAGGTGCTACCTCTACATACATATATACATATACATGCACATATGGGTTTTTATTTATATGCTGCTCATACGCTCGTTCGGCTACTTGTGGATTCTTTTGTTTCGGACTCGTTAATGCTCAATGCAATCGGCTTAGAAATGTGGATTTCTCACACAATTATTGTTAATTTGATATATCGAGAATGTTGTTTATAATATACTACTGTGTGACGGTCAGGTGTGTAGAGGACTAAATGTTAATTTGTATGCGTGATTTTCATTTCTTTTACTTATTCTGTGGATGCTTTAGCTTATGTATTTTTGTTTGTGCTTTACGCGCGCGTTCGTTTCGTTTTAGTTGTTGGTTCGTTTCACACTAAGCGACACGAAAATCATTGAAATTTTCTACTCAAGCGAAAATGTTTTCGTCTGCTGACGGCGACGGCGACGTCAGCGCCAACGGCAACTGCGGTGCAGAGCAGGAAAAACCCAAAAAAAAAAAAAAACAAAAAAAAAATACTCTCATTTATTTTTTTCAACTGCAAGGAGGCAGCACTTAAGGAGAGCAAGCGAGAGAGAGAGTTCAGCAGTGCGAGAGAAAAAGAGAGAGAGAGAGAGAATGTGTGAGTGAGCACTAATGGCCAGCAATGAAAAGCTTTTTCTTCTTCATTTCTTTGTTTGTTTGTTTTTGTTATGGCGCGCTACGAAGTTGCCAGACTGCCTCAATACCAACATGGCGTATGCGTAATGCGGTTTTTTAAAACGCCAAACGCTTGTTCCACAAGCCTCTACATGCGTGTGTCTAACTGCCTGAGTGTGGGTGGGGGAATTTAAGGGGGCGTTTTGATAATGTTTAGCGTTCATAGTTGCGGTTGTGTCTGCGTCGAGCTCAATTTCTTCCTTGAAACATTGCTTAAATTTTAAAATATTTTTGCTGACACTACGTGTTTGAGAGGGTGAGCGTGTGTGTGCGCTTGGAATCACAATTACAAATTAACATAGATATACATATATCGAAATATGGCCAAGTGGATATATAGACTACGCCTTGAGCATGTTGCTTGCATGACACTAAAGATAAAAGCTTCAATTTTCTACATGGCTACTCTTGCTGTGGCTTACAAGAGTTACTACAAAAGCTATGAATAATAAGTTTGTTTTAGCGTAGAGTGGAAATTAGACATATTGTCTACAAGTTTCAGAAGTAAATTAATTTAATATAAAATATTTAAATTTTACTGTAAGTAATTCAGCGAACTTGCTCAAGAGAAGACTGAAAAGTTTGAGCAAGAGCTACTATTACTACTGCATGAATAAAATATATATTTGTTGATATCTAAACATTTTAGATCAACATTAAATAAGCAGACTGAAAAGCTTTGTTATATTTTCAATAAAATTATGTTTTAAATCAGGCATGTTAAATAATGCTTATTTTGGTATATATTAAACTCAAATAAATACACATTAAGATTTCTATATTATATACAAAAATACTTCTACAATTACAATTCCCAACTCTAAACTTTTTTGATCCGTCGAGCTTCAGCTGTCAATTAAGAAAACAGAATGGAAAACAACATACATATATACATTTCTAGCACTTGTCTATCTAAATTTCCGGTCTGTGAACTAAACAGAATTAAGCACAGAAAGCCAGAGAAGCAGTTTGTCATGTTTAACCTTCGTGACGGACTTATTGGACCTTGAATTATAGATTAATTACAGTCGGAAACGAGAGCTGGAGGTGTGCAGCGCTCTCGAGGGCGTCACAATGATGTTTTTACAATAAAACCCTGTTCAAGGACTCGCCTGGCCACTGTCACATAGCCACACACACACACACTCACCCACACACACGTACTTCTAAGCACACACTCATGCATTTAATATGTGCGCGTGTGTGTGGCATCTACAGGTAGCCGCAGCAACGATGCCCCCAACAGCTTACTTCGATTTTCTAACGAAATCGAAACTCTACACTGCAAGAGAGCAGCAGCAGCAGCCGAGTGGGAGAAAGACAGAGAGAGCGAAAAAAATCAGAGAGCGCAAGGAAGCGGACAGAGAGAGAGAGGCAGAGCAAGAGTGAGAGAGTGTGGGCAAAAGCGCTAAATGCGCTTTAGAATTGCATTCGACTGAAGCTGCATCGGAACGGCATAAAAAGCCTTAATATGCTAGCTAAATTAATAGTTATCTTTTCGTTTCATTGCTTTTTTCGTTTTTGCTTACGTTTTTGGTTTTGGTCTCCCGCTGGCTGGGCTCTATTACAAATTTTTCAGTTCAGCGCTGTTAATAATTCATAACGAATATTTAGATGCACACACACACGCACACGCACATGCTGACATACTCGCGCACACACACAGCGCGTAACTGACACAGCAACAAGAAAATGCGTTGTGTGCTTTGAGGCGCCCGCAAGGACTTGCGCCACTCTCGACTGTCCTTTGCCAACTGAAGGCACGACACGAATGTTGTTCAGCTTTAAAGCGGCGTCGAAATGGGATTGCACTTGAAGCTTCCACTGCTGACCAAGTTTCGGCTCGCCTTGCTTCGGCTCGACTCGTTGGTTCGGCTCGTGTCAGCTCGTGCCTGTGTCTGTGCATGTAGGCCAAAACAGAAACGAGCCTCCTTTTTATTGAATTTTTGCGCGCACGCATCAGCAGATAAGCTTTCAATGGCACGGTAAATGGTTGGAATGTGAACGAGGGTGTGTGCGTAGCGTGTGGTCTTTCTACGGGGTGGGGTAGCTGGGCAAAGCTGAAGCGTATGCTTGCGGTAAATTGCAAGTCAGCCAAGTTGTAAACAAATCATTAAGGGGCGAACAGCAATTTGTTGGAATGATAAGCTCAGATGAGCTTTTAAAAAAGCTTTATTGCCAAAGGCCACAAAAACAATTAAAGTAATATGAAGTGTTAATTGAAGTGATATCAAAACGATAAGAATGAGTTAAGCCCGATATATGAGAACCAAAAAATTCTGAATGTATAATTTCATAATATTGTATTTTAGAATTTATATGAATGTTTTGCTATTGTTTACCTTAACAATATTCATGGTATTTTTCAAAATGTAAACAATTTCTAATCGTAAAGCGCCCCCTGTTTCGTGAAAGCTTTGAAAAAGCTCAACTGCATCCTATAGCACAATGTAAACAGTTATTGTTGATGAAAAGAGCTTTCTGCGCAAGCTCATACGATTCGTAACACATCAACAATGATAACACAACTGAAGTCCGTTTACAGAACAGTAAAAGCTTTTCACAACAACAACTATGACACTAGAACATTTTGAGTGCTTTTTTTTTTTTTTGCTTTTAATTTTGTTTATTCTGAGAGCTGTTGCTGCGCTGTGGCTGTTTCAAATGTTCGCTGAGAGTTAGAACCTCATTTACGGTGGATGTACACTTATACATGCAAATACGAAAACAGGCGCACACACACATATACATATACATACATCTACATTTCGCAGGGGAAGATTTACATTGGTGCAGGGCTGTTGACAACAGGAATACAAATCAGCACTGTTATTGCTTGCATTCAGGTAACAGCAAATCGAAAAGAATGCGATCACTAAGGCAATGAGTAACGGTAAACTGCAAGCGAAACAGAGTAAACATACTATATGTAACTAAATAAATATGAGATCTGACTCATGTAGTATTTTAGTAATAGTATTTTGGCCTAAGCTATTTTATTATTATTGTTAATAACAAATCGAAATAAGTACATATATTGAAATACCTAATAAAATATCTGTATACATAATACCCATATTAAAATTAATATACCACACCTTTGGTTATTCATATTAGTTGCCCATAATATTGATCAACATATTCACCAATATGCTGTTAACGCAATTCAATTATATTTAGTGGGAACCGAGACCACAGTGAAGCACATTTTTGTTGTTTCTGTCGTCGTTTGCTTCGTCGTTTCTGCTTTGTGTCTCTGTCTCTTTGCATTTTGTAGCGCGCAGTTGCCGTTGCTCTGTTGCTGCTGCTGCTGCTGTTTTGTCTCTGCCACTGAGTGTATGTGTGTGTGTGAGTATGCTGAGGTCTGTGTGTGTGTATTGTTTGTATTATTTGTTGTTCGCCAGCAACAGCAACAATAAAAAGTTGTACTTTTGTTGTTGCCAGCTGTTGTCCGCTCGTGTGTGTGAGTGTATGTGTTGCTCGGCTCTGTGTGCGAGAGAGAAAGAGAGCAGCGTTTTGTGCGTTGTTCTCTGTTTGCTGTTGTCGTCGCACAGTGGTACAATGTGTAACAAAGAACTGCATAATTTTTTCATATAACTATTGAATTCGTAGACTTGAATATGTTTCGCTCTTAGTAAGGAGGCCTTACATATACTAAGAAGTTAATACTGAATTTATGCTTATGTATATTGGGTTATACACATTTATAAACATTAATTAGTAATAATAATATAAAATAATAATAATAATATTGTATTATAATTTATATGGAATATAATTATTTTGGACATACTATAAATAACGATATATTAGTGAATATAAATAACGTTATACTTTTATTGATCTAAATTATTATATTTCCACAAAGTGGATTATAGCATTATTATATGAAAAATATTTGTATATGTAATTTTATACTAATTAATAAAAATATATTTAATTTTCAAGTAATAAGAAACAATCAAGGCAAAAATTGTTATCATATTCTGCTAAGTGCGTACCACTGTACATCGTTGCCGCTGCTGCTTCGACTTCTGCTGCTGCTGCTGTTGCTGTTGTTTTTGTTGTTGCTCTGTTGTGTTCTACTGTAGCTGATAGATACCGAGTATCTGAGTGTGTTTAGTCGCTTTCGTCGCTTGAAACGTGAAACATACGACAACTGAAAACGAAATTAAAATTGCAACTTTTTGTACGTTACGTCAGTCGTCCGTCGCTGTTGTTGTTACAGTCGCAGTCGCAGTCGCAGTCGCACACGCAGTCCCTGCTGCAGTCTTCAGCGCTGCTATCGTCGCCATCGTAGCGGACACTTTTTGGCGCCGTTTTGTGTGCGCGGCGGAACTGGCTTAAAGAATAAGCGCGATTTGAATTTAGTATTTGCGTAAACGGTTTTTCAAAACAGCCCGGCCCGGACGCATATTGCACAGTACAGGTAAAATAAACAACATGTTCGAAACGTAAATGTTTTCGAAACAATAATATAAAAACCACCCGAGCAATAACAACAACAACAACAACCATGCCTTGGCTAGATAAGCAACAACAATTCACCAACAAGAAAAATTCTATATGCCATAGTGTAACTGTTTGTGTGCCAGTGTGTTGTGTATGTGTGTGTGTGTGTTTGTGCCTTTTGTTGCTGCTGCTGCTGCTGATGCTATGCCTGATGTTGTTGTTGTTGTTGTCGCTGCTGCTGCTGTTGTTCTATCTAACAAAGTTATTGCCTTTGCCTTCGCTGCTGCTGCTGCTGTCATGGGCAGAGGGGCCAGCGGTTTGTGGCAGGGGCTGCCGGGTATTTCTGCAAGTTTTGTGTGTGTTTTGTTAGCTTTAGAAATATTCTGTTGTTGTTGTTGTTTTTTGTGTTTTCTTGTTTTGCACGTTGCTGTACTTTTTGTGTGCTGCTGCTGTTGTTGTTGCTGTGTTGCTATACAAATAGACATACATATGTACATATATGTATGTATAGTCATAGACGTACATATGTACAATACACACAATAAACATTCGACTACGTACGTACATACATACATACAGTTATTTGTCTTCACAAATGTGTGTACACAACTAACGTACGTATTTTATGTTAATAGACAAATCAAAATTAATATTGCCAGCTAGTTTATTGTCTGCCCTCTCTTCTACTTGTCATACTATAACAACAACAACAACAACAACAAGCACCGCTACAATAATAACCGTTGCGCAGGCGGTACAACAACAACAACAACGAAAATACAGCAAGCAGCAGCAGCAGCAGAAACTACAACAACAAAGTCGCTGCTGCTGCTCTGTCTCTGCTGCGGCGGCTGCTGCTGCTGCTGCTGCTGCGTCAGCGACGCTGGCAACTGTTAAAGGCGAACAAACAAAACTAACGAAAACAACAAAAACAAATGACGAATAATACAGAACATACGACAGCGACAGCGACAGCAGCAGAAGCAGCAATGGCAATAACAAAAGCAACGTCAACAGCAACAACAACTACAGCAACAAGAACAACAATAGCAATAGCAACGATAACAACAACAGCCAGAACAGAAACACGCGCGCAGCGTAGCAGATGATAATGAAGTTGGCAATGTTGATAATAATGATGACGACAAAAACAACATAACAACTGTGCCACAGTGGGCCAAATATCGCGCATATTTATAGCAGAACAAATTCAAAGTAATTTAATTAGCGGCGATTAAAAATAGTTGTTCGTAGTAAATATGATAAGTATATATGTATATATATACATATACATACATGATAATAGAAACAACTATGCTCGAGGAGCATATGCATAGCCAGCTAATCAAGTTAGTTTGTTTAGTTTTTGGTATAATTAATTATTATTCATATTCACTTTTCGACAATATATTTCATGCTCTCAGCCCACTGTACGCACGTTGTTTGTGTGCGAAACTGGTGGGCTTAGCGCAAGGTGCTGAAAGTGGCGGGAAAATTTGTTAAAGATTTTAGCGACAGCCGCAACGGAGAGCAAAAGAGACTGACAGACAGACAGGCAGAGTGTGAGAGAGTGAGAGTGAGCGGGATTTATGAAGACAGAGCGAGAGAGAGAGAGAGAGAGAGAGAGAGAGAGAGAGAGAGCAGCATAAAGAGAGTGGAAGAGCGTGCGGCGGCGGTGCAGAGCTGAGTGGGTTGATTAGAATCAAAACAGGTAGTCGCAACAAGCAGTTGCAATAACAGTCAGTGGGAGGGGGGAGGGGCTGGCAGCCAGTCGAAGCATTAAACGGATCATTTGGTGAGTGAATCGGAATTGCTGTGAATATATTAACTCAAAAGCCGACTGAGCTGTTATCAAAACAGCGTAAATAGATGCATGTGTGTGTGTGTGTGTGTGTGTCTGTTTTTTGTATGGCGCAAAGAATGGCAAAAATTTGTTACAATAATAAAAAAAAAGAGTGTACAGCCGAATTGCCTGTTATTCTTGTTATTTCCTTTATGGCTGTTGTTATTGTTGTTATTGTGGCTATAATAATCCGAAAAGCAAACAATGTTGCTCATGTTGTTGTCGTCGTCGTCGACCACAAATGTCACGAAACTGCTTTGAAAAACACAACAGCGACAGCAACAACAGCGTCCAGTGTTTTATTAGGTTTCACAAAATACACAGAGTTATGACGACAGCAACAGCAACAACAACAGCAACAAAATACCAATTGCAAAAAGCTCTCTGACGTCTGCTGCTGCTGCTGTTGTTGTTGTTGCTGAGACAGCAGCAACACCAACACATACATATGCAAGCCAAAAGCACTTTGAAACAGAGCACCCAATCGCATTGAGTAAACGTTTCTCTTGTTCTGACTGTTAGCAACAACAACAACAACCACAACAACACAGTTGCAGTTGCTGTTGTTATCAGCATGCCTGACAGCAGCAGCAACAGCAGCAGCAGCGAGCGCATTGCAACATTAAACAGCAAACTGATTGCACATTCTGTAATTAACAGACTGCAACAATAAACAAGACAGCAACAGCAACAACAACAACAACGAGTGGAACGAATATGACCACCTCAACGCCCAGCAACAACACCAGCACCAGCAGCAATACCAGTAACAACAACAACAACAACAACTACAACAGCAGCAGCAGCAACAACAACAACGATAACAAAAATCGACAGGGGGACAGCGAGCGTGCAACATCGGCAACAGCAACGGCAACTTTGTACAGCAGCAACAGCCCGACTGCAACATCAGCAGCCATAGGATCAACAAATCGTGTCATGCAAGCGGACGAGGATTTCAACATACGATTCGTTAATTTGGTGCGCACGCATCGCTGTCTGTACGACAAGAAAGTGCCGGAGTATCGCAACAGGTGAGTGAGCGATGGGAGCGTGAGGCGATTAATTGATATTGGAGTCAGCAAA
Source organism: Drosophila arizonae (assembly GCF_054131065.1). Classification (NCBI taxonomy): domain Eukaryota; kingdom Metazoa; phylum Arthropoda; class Insecta; order Diptera; family Drosophilidae; genus Drosophila; species Drosophila arizonae. Next base: position 24,863,442 of record NC_142923.1, on the reverse strand, counting down.
TTGATTAACTTGGCTAAAGACATGTTAATGATGTAAAGTCGAGCGAGAAGTAAATTTGGTAGCAAATTATATGTAGACAGAGATGACAGCGTGAGACGATTAATCAGTTAATAGTAAGTGAATCTCTAAATTTAGTTGGAATGATTCGTTAAGAAATGGCAGGTAGTCTTTAAATTATTTTGCAATGGGCGAGTGAGTCGGTCATTCGAATTTAGAGTAATTGAATAAGTCTGTAAATTAAGTACAAGGCAAAGATGATGAATAATGTTTATTTAGTATTAAGATTAAGAAGAATATCTTACAAATAGGTGCGTGATTCGTGAAATTACAGCACTAAATTGATTTGATTTTAATGGATTATAAAGTTTTGTTATAATGAACAATCGTATAAGATGACAGCTAGCCAAGAGCGTGACTCGTGTCACGATGAATACCCAATTATTGCATAGTTAGTCAATAGGTGTACTTACTTGATGAGTCGTGGCGATAGTGATAAGTCCAATCCAAGATGTGCAGATAGATAGGCGCGTGAGTCATGTAACTCTTAGAGCCGTAAATGTCGACTAGGTGGAATATATTCGAGTCAATGGAAATAAGGTTGTCAAAGCACGAGATAGGAAGAATCCATCATAGTAGAGCTATAAAATCTGTTAATGCTGAAGAGTCAAATAGCAAATAGAATCTATAAATAGTCTAAGAAAAATATAGGATATTGTTTATTCTTACTTTTCTATATTTGTATGCCAAATTATGTGATTCATGAAATCCTGGTCTGATACCTGTAACGAAACAGGTGTTATTAGAGTTGAGTGATGAATGAGATAGATGATGAAAGTACTTTAATTGAAAATTAAAATTTCAATAGATTCGTATACATTTTTAATACTACTCCTACCTTCTACCTTCTCTTATCTACCCCACTCATCAATGTGATGTGATATCTCTAATAGTTTCAACAACTTTTGACTTTGCAGAGACAACCAGGAGAAGGCCTGGGCGCTGATATCAAAAGAGACACGCGAGAGTGGTATGTTTGTCATTAACATACCCATTATATCAGATTCTATAAGTTTATTTATTTATCTCACCCCCACCTCAGTGATACACTGCAAGGAACGATGGAGGAATCTGCGCGCCTGCCTCTCGCGCTATATCAAACAGCAGAGCGGCTCGGAGCCGCAGCACAAACCCTATTATCTGACCGAGCATATGGCCTTCCTGCTGCCCTTCCTCAAGTCGACGCGTAACTCGTTGGATGGCAATTCGAGCTTGGCTAGTCTCTATCAGTTCTCGCAGCAGCACTTGCACCTGCAGCAGCAGCAGCATCAGCATCAGCAGGAGCATTTGTACTGCAACAACAACAACAACAATAATAACAATATTGCTCTCAATGGATCCCTGGAGCTGAAGCAGTCACTGTCGGAGAACGACGATGAGGAGACGATCGATGCATTTGATCCAGCCATAGCAGCAACGCTGGGCCTCCAGCGTGCTGCACCCACTCCCGGCTCCAATGTTTTGGCCGCTCCCAGCTCGCCGGCGCATAGCGAGACGGCGAGCGCGAATAGCCTACAGAACTTCATACCCGACGTGCAGCTGGCGGAGTCTGGGCAGGATCTGATATACAACGATGCATCCTCCACACCGCTGCACCATCAACTGCAGCACGCCCACAACCATGTGCTCCACCATCATCACATGCAACACCATCAGCAGCAGCAGGCGGCGCACTTCGAGCCCAGCAGCGCCAAGCGCATCAAGACCGAGTGCGATGCGGCAGGCAGCGGCGTCGCCTACTTTGGCGGACTCAGCGCAACGGAGCACACGGACATGGAGTTCTTCCGCAGCATTCTGCCGGACATTGCGGCACTGACGCCGCAGCAGCGACGCAAATTAAAAATTGGCATACTAGAACTAATCGACGAGGTTGTGGAGCGCTATCCTTCGCAGGAGCGTTTGAACGGTGCTGTTCCTAATGGCAGCGGCAGCGGCAGCTCTGCTGCTGCCGGTGGTGCTGGTGGTGGTGGCGGCGGGAGTGGTGCTGGCTCAGCTGGCAACAGCACGGGGGGGCGATACCAGCGCCGCAATTCGGGTCGGGAATACAAGTTTAAGATATAAGCACTTTAATCTATATAATTATTAGATGTTTAGCTAGATAATCTTGAACTAATTGATGCTGAGAGCTGAGAAGCTGAAGATGGGAGGAGCTGGGAGATAATTGGCAAATGAAAGGAAATACCAAAAACAATTTATGATTGTAATTCAGTGCAAACAAGAGACAAGTGCAGATGCATTAGAAATTACTCAGATTGAGAGAGCCAAGAGTCTTATAAAATGCATTTCTTATACAAATGCGTATTGTGCAACAGGCATATCAATTCGAATTATTTTTAATTATTTTTTAATTTTACCCTTCAATTCAAATTTTGCAATATTTTTTATTATTCAACTTTTTGATTCATTCAATATATAATTTTTTTGAGTCGATGATTTCACTTAGCTATATGTTTTAAAATTATTGTAAATTGTTTTATACAGTGAGTGACATTGATATTCGGTTCTTTTATTTTTCAACTTTTTTCTGTTTATGTATAATTTTTATTAGCATGTCAAATATTGATATATACCTCATCGGCAAGGTTATTTTTTAAAAATCGATTTACACGTTTTTAATTTCAAATATTTTATTTGTTTTATAGGCGTTATTGTTTTTATAGGCGTTTTTAGTTGAAGTTAAAAATAAAAAATAAAAAGAATATCAATGTTACTCACTGTATGAATTTTTGCATAATTTAAATTTATTATTTGAAACTTTTTTTTTTTTTTTTTGTAAATTAGATTTTAAAAATAGATTATATATACTTTTTTATTTTCTCATTTATATGCCAAATTTAACAACCATTTGTAGTATAGGAATATTTGACGTAAATTTTGATTGAAATTCAATATTTTTAACATTTTTTTTTTTTTTTACTTTTTAAAAACGGATTACTTGTAGAACCTTTCTGAATCTATAAATTTCCATTTTTTTAAAGTATTTAAGCATCTCAATCTCGATTATTTTTTCTGGAATTGTTTTCATTTATAATTTGTTTTACAAAATGTTCTGACTTCAAATTAGAATGGTTTATCCTATTGTCTGTGAAATTGAACAACAGTCTATCCCTAGTCAGCATCGCAGCTCTTCAGCCCTTCGCTGTTCGGTGTCCAAGTGTCGTGTGCTCAATGTGCTAGTTGTAGATATTAATGAACTTCGTTGTGGCAGCTCTAGGCTGTGGCAGCGCTAATTGTTGTGTTTATCTAGGAAATATTGAATAGGATAAGCCGCTTTGTATATAGAAATGGATGTTTTGTTATAGTACGTATTTAGGTTAAGCTATATAGAATTGATGTACAAATTCGTTGCTGTTTAGGCTAAGGCGAGAGATTCCTCAACTCGTGTCAAAGAAATAAATCAATGTATGAAAATATTACATGATATAGTTGTTTTATTATAAAGCTTCAGAACATCAACATGGGGCGGCAGCTGGCAACTGCTGCATAAATTTCATTATGAGAAATGCATTCGAAATAACGCTATATAATTCATAATTCATAATTCACTTTAAAGCTAAATATCGTTTTTAGGGCTGTCGTCGCTTACAACTTCGCTGCGTTAGTCTTGGGATAGAATTTCTTGGATGGGTCCTTGGCCATGTCGATCAGTGTTTGGGCTGGCTTGAAGGGAGCACCGTAGAGCTCGGCGTAGGACTGCATTTTGCTGGCTAGCTTGCCGGCGCCGTACTGGTCCACCCAGCGGAAGGGGCCGCCTGTAAATGGTGGGAAGCCCAGTCCGAAGACAGCACCCACATCGCCTTCCAATGGGCTGTCGAGGATCTTCTCTTCCAGGCAGAGCACAGCTTCGTTGACGAAACGCGAGACCATGCGCAATGTCAAATCCTCGGGAGTATTGGCGCCCTTGGACACCAGCGAGTACTTCTGCTTCACAATCTCCAGGGCTTCAGTGTTCACTGGACGGCTGCCCTTGCTCTGGCCATCGTACAGGAAAATGCCTTTGCCGGATTTGCGGCCCAAGAATCCTGCCAAGACCAGATCCTGCATGACTTCCAAGTTGCCGCCACTGAAGCGCTCACCGAATGACTTGGCCAAATCCACGGCAATGTGGGAGCCCACATCAATGCCAACTTCATCGGCCAATGTGGCAGCGCCCACAGGGAAGCCGAACTTCTTAGTTAACTGATCCAATTCCTTGGCGTCCACGCCCTCTTGCAGCAGTCTAGGTATATAGAAGATTAACATTTTTGTTTGCTAAGTAGAGGAAGGATTCATGGACTCTCACCTTATGGCTTCGGACAACATGGTGGCCAAAATGCGCGTGGTATAGAAGCCGGGTCCATCTCCCACGGTGATCACAACCTTGCCCTGCTTGAGGCCGACGGCAACAGCCTGAGCAACGGTGTCCTTGGAGGTGCCTGAATGTGTAATGATCTCCAGCAGCTGCATCTTGTCCACGGGCGAGAAATAATGCATGCCGACCACTTTATCGGGTCGTGAGCTGCCCGCAGCTATCTTTGTTATGGGAATGGCGCTGGTGTTGGTGGCAATGACGCAGTGCTCCGGCACCACGGCCTCCAGCTCCTTGATCACACGATGCTTGATTTTGATGTCCTCAAACACAGCCTCGATCACAATGTCGGCAGTCTTGAAGTCGTTGTAGTTAAGTGTGGGCAGCAGATGCGCCAGCGTCTGGTCGCGTTCCAGAGCCGTGATGCGCTTGCGCTTAACAGCCGTTTCCAGGCCCTTCTGCACCTGCCCGATGCCGCGTGCCAGACCCGCATCGGTCGCGTCTTTCATCACCACATTGTAGCCCTTGTCCACGGAGACCTGCACGATACCGGCACCCATGAGACCAGCGCCCAGCACACCCAAAGTCTTGACGGCGCGCTGAGGCTTGCCGAAGCGATTCTTCTTGCACTCGGTCTGGCCGCGGAAGAGAGCGATCAGACCCTTCGATTCGGGTGTGGCCGAGAGTTCGCCAAAGCCCTTGCGCTCCGCCTCGTAGCCAGCATCGGTGCCCTTGTCGACGCCCGTGCGAATCACATCCAGAATCTACAGAGCAGAGCAAAGCATGAGAATCTATGCAAGGGGCGAGCAAATTTGCAATCAGCTTACTTTCAGGGGAGCAGGATAGAGTCCTCCAGAAGCCTTCAGTACCTGCTTGCGCGCGGTATCAAAGATTTTGTTCTTCACAAAGTCTGTGTCCATGACGAGCGCTTGCAGCTTGTTGACCAAGCCAGATTTCTCGCGATTGACCTGGGGGACAACCAGAATAAGCCTTTTATCTTGTATCTTATCTTATCTTAACAATCTTACGCGCAGTTTGCCGCTGGCCAAGTCGTTGGCCACTTGAATGGCCGTCTTTTCCAGGTAATCCATGGTGTTCTGTTCGGCGGGCTGCAGTCCGGGGCCAATGGGATCGACGAGCAAGTCAACAATGCCCAAGCGTTTGGCGCGATCAGCACGCACCTGTTTGCCGGTCAGCTCCAGATCCAGGGCAGTGGGCACGGATGTTAGCTTGGGCAGGCGCACAGTGCCGCCGCCGCCGGGCAGCAGACCCAACATGACCTCCGGCAGACCCAGTTTCGTCTTGTTATCCTTGGTTGCAATGCGATAGTGGCAGGCCAGCGCCAGCTCCAGTCCTCCGCCCAGGCAGACGCCGCTGATGGCGGCCACAACGGGCTTGCGACTGCGCTCTAGGCGCTCAAACATCAGCTGGGCGCCGTGCGAAATGAGAGTTGCCTCCTCGGCCGTCTGGCAGGCCTCGAGCATGCCGATATCGGCGCCGGCTATAAAGCAGCCCGGCTTGCCTGAGATGAGCACAGCCGAGTTGACCGAGGGATTCGTCTCCAGCTCTTTAATCACACGCTCAAACTCATCGCTCACCTCGCTGCCCAGGGAGTTGACCTTGGCATCGGGCGAGTCGAACCTAATAACGAGCACTCCATTCACGACCTTCGTGTGCAGATGCTTATTGGAGGCGGTAGCAGCGGGGGCGGCAGCCGGCGCGATCTTCGGGGCTGGATTTGTGGACATTAGGCGACGATGTAACTGCACTGACGCCGGGTACACTGGGAGTGAATAATTAATGTTAACACAGCTATCACAAAATCATGTTCATACACAGGTCCAGCATTTTTCACTATCTCTAACGGCAATAGTACAAAGTTCAAAGTCCAATTTTCAGATTGCCAATATCTCAGCTATCAAACAGGCTATAAATGCAGATCTTTATCTTTATTCTATTCTATATAAATATGTACCACATATTGTTTTCTATCTGCATTTATCGTTCGAAACGGAGCTATTATTACTTAAAGTTATCATTGTTAAAATACCTCTGGAGCATTTATGGTGCAGCAATTGTTGTCGGGTTATTTGACCAATTGCACACAGAATTCGGGACGACATGTTTACACTGATTTGTCTAGGCACAGTTCGTTGTAAATGTTACGAGTTATTATAAATAGTATTCGTATGCACTTTTAACTTGAAAATTAAATTAACTAAAAAAATTGTATAAAAAACTTCTGCCGACTTGTTGCACACTGCAAGCACCGACAACGTAAGCGAAACTATCGATGACGGAAATTGACCCGCCGCCACATTTCGTAGATAACACAAGATTGGTAAAAATGACAACTAGATGGCGCTTTATAAATGCAATTGGCTGCAGCAGTCTGGCAAATGTAATTAGAGAGCAGGAAAGTATGCAATCATGTACATATAGTAGTTTAAAAATTGTATTCGTATTTATCGAGATGCGGACAAAGTCCTTGGTTTTACAAGTTGACTAATGTCTTAAATGTTGCTAGTTTGATTTAGTGAAATAATTGTACTGAAAGGCTTCAGTATAGCTGTGTGTTTTAACTTAGCGGTAGATGGCGCCATTAAACTAAACAAATGTAACCGTCTTTCAAATTCCATTGCATATGAGTAAAACTGCAATTATAAATACTAAAATTTTGCAATTCAAGATAAAACAATTTTTACTATTCAATTTAATGCTTTAAAACTTAATATTTGATTATTTGGTAATTAATTTATAAAATCTAGTGCAAAATTAGCTTTATACTCGCCTTGATTCAGTTACATACTTCGAATACAACCGCTCACATCTGTGTACTTATTTTCTATATTTCCATATTATATTCCACATCCACACTATATTCATTGAACTTTAACTAATTGATATATGTTCGTCATGATCAGCCCGCTGATCTTGCAGGGTCGTTGAGGCCAGCATCATTTTGGTTGATTTTTGTGTGTCAAATACTCAAGTGTGACTTCTCGGCTGTGGCTTTTGACACATCCTGTCTATCAGAAAACACTCGGCCGATCCAGCTGCAGGAATGCAAAAAAACGATTAACTATTTAATTTATGATACGTGGCAAAAGCTGTGCGCATTCAACGTCAACTGTTGCGACAATAAAAACCCACAACAATGTGCCGAAATGTTCATCCAAAACTATTTAACGGGCCCACTTCAAAAGGACTCGCCACAACGAGAACAAACGCCTCGGCGCAAATGAGGCGCGCTTAATGCGCGGTTGAATGAGTCCTGGACGCATGCGCACAGCGCTGACCCAAGCGATGCGGCCGAGTGCCATGCGTGTCCCTCAAATTGTCAAATTGTCACGGGGTGGGTCAGCGTGGAAATCGCCGGGAAAACAAAGGAACAAAGTGGTAGCTGCCCAGAGCGAAAAAGAAGGTTTTCTTGCTAAAAAAAGAGATATTATTTCCTATTAGATTGTGATTCTTTACTTTATTTAACTTTAACTTTATTTAATACTATTTATATAAATTAAATGACATGTTTGTGCTATATTTTACACTATTTAGTATTTGTAAATAATTAATTCTGGTCCATCCTTAAACCTAAGTTTCTAGGCTATGAGCAGAGATTTTATTCCTCTTGACTTGACCCGCTGTGATTAGGGAATCAATATCACATATTCAAATACTAACTAAGAGATTCAAGAGACACAAATATATTAAATTCTGTATATAAAGCCAAAAGCAAGTTTAACTGATAACAAATTTTGAATTGCATTGCGAATTGCATGGGGTTTCGCAACTTTTATGAGGTGAACAAAATACTATGAATTGATAAAGGCCCCTAATCTGAATTGGATTTGCGAATTATAATTATTATTATTAATTTTATTTTATTTTTTTTAATTATTGCGAAATTTGACTTAGAGGGTAACAAAAAACAAATCGAATTATGCAAGTTCATTATTAATTCGTATTAAAATTTGATTCCAATAAATACAGTTTTTTTTTTTTTTTAATGAATGATGAATATATATATGTATATATGTATATTTGACATAATTGATAATACGTGCGGTAATTATTATGTATTATTATGTATGTTTATTAAGATTTCCCGAAGTTTCAATCGAAATATATACAAAAAGAATATTTTGTTAAATTATTCAACGTAGTTTTTATTATTTTATTATTAGATTATTATTTATTTAAAATTATTTTTATTTAAAACTTATTCTAATTCTTTTGAACAATTTCAAGAGTCTAAATTGCATAATATTTATTTTTTCCTGATTTAAAAAAACTATATAATTAAATATAAAAAAGTATGTCGGCGTAATAATATTTAAAATATATTAAACTAAAGTTTTTTATTAGACTACTACTTTATTATTCAATTTAAAGTTTGTATGATTATTGAAAATTGTATGACACCATACAAAAAGGAATATTTTAATAATATTAATACAAAATTTTAAAAATATTTATTAATTTTTTATTAGACAAAATTTTAAGTTTTAATAAGCATATTAGCAAAAATTGTAAAAATACATATATATTTATTAATAAAGTTAGTTATATTGACGTAAAGAGCATATCCTTTTATGTTATACTCGTCCAACTGCCACTCGAGCTGCCACTTTATATATAGATATAAACACCTAAACACATTTTTTTTTTTTTAATATTTGATAAACCAGTAATCCCTAAATGATTTTTTATGCGCAATTAAAGGAGCAGTCAGAAGTACTCAACTATTTTAAATCCATTTTTTCAATAGTTTTTTTTATGCTAAGCTGATTATAAATAATTGAAAGTAAAATGGAATAAAGAAAAAATGAAAAAAACGTATGTCGCTCGAAAGGGTTTCCCAGGAGCGCGACCCTAATGAGGGTTTGAGGTTGCGGCCATAAACAAAACGCCCATTAGTTGTCATGTTGAGCGTGCGCGCGACTCCCGACGCGTGCGTCCTTCAAGGATATTCGCGGATTGTAAACGAGGCGGGGTCGAGGTCGGGCTGGGTTGGGGCGGTGGTCGAGGTGCGGTGGGGTGGTGGGCAATCGAGATGACTTTGTTTCATTCAGTATTTGCATATATAATTCAAGTTCAGATGGCAGACAACCCTCGAGTGCAAATGAAAACATTTATAATGTTTTGATTTCATTTTATGTTAATTTCCCAACCATAAATCAAACAACAGCGTGTGCTTCCTGTCTTCCTGCGCCTAACACTGCGTATTTGTCCCTGTTGTGTTTGATTAGACCCTAAAGAAATCATATTTATATATATGTATATATATAAGCACCCAGTTGTATGCAAATGCGTTGACTGACTTTGTTCCATTTGTGTTATCCTCAGCTGAGCCTTATGCAAATCAGTTTGCTTGATCCTTTCGCTGCCTTTTGTAATTCAATATTCGCGCGAAGCCGTGCGCAGATTCGCCGTAAATGATCCATTCGCACATTTCAAGCAATTTCGGGGTGCAGGCGGTGCGAATTTGCCAAAGCTAATTCAATATGCAGATAACAGCCTCAAAGAACCAGCCAATTTGTTAATGGGCATTTTCGCATTAGGATGCGCCGAGTGAAATGTTGAATGTTTTATTAGATAGCAAATAATATTTAAATTTGTAGGGATATCGATGGAAATTGAAATATTCGATTGGAATTAATTCATTTGAATTTTTCAGAATTTAGAAAATATATATTTTCGAAATATATAAAATAGATATTCCTATGAAATAGGCATGAAATGTAAATGAGATACTTGAAATTTCTAAAATATAATTGTAATTGAAAATATAAATATATCTGATTACGCCGCACTGATTCTCAGACAATAAAAAAAATTCAAATTCAAATTAAAATGTTTTTCCTAATTAAGTAATACACATCTTAACACTCAGCATAGTTTTAAATATAAGAAAAGTATGCTTTCTGAAAGAATAGACCACATCTATGCATAATACACAGCAACAGTTGAGAATGTTGTAAAACTTTGCTGTCTGAAAGGATTCTCGATCTCAATTCTCATTTCATTTTGGGCAATGACAAAAGTAACACGACAACGCCTAACCCGGTTTACACTTAGCTGAAAAGTATTCAGTTATTTTTTTATACACTTTTTTTACATATATACATACAAGTATTTGAAATATCATTGATAAGCTGAAAATGGCGAGAAATCGCGATACGGTGCCCAAGAAGAGCGCGATCCGCAAGGCTGTGAAAAAGGGGAGCAATCCGAAACAGAAGATATCCATTCCAATGGTGTTGAATTGCAATGGCAGAGCCTCGGATCTGTTGCCCTGGTTCATCAAGATAGTCGAGCTGCTCAGCAAGGAGTGTGCGGAGATGAAGGGTTCCCAGACTCGGGCCAAGGGATCGGGTAAGACGCAGCTGTTGCCATTGTCGGTGCCACTGCTGCCGTCACTACCGATCGAGGGCATATACATGGACCCGGCGGAGCTGGTGGAGTTCATGCAGGATTCCACCGACGACTCCGAGTTGACAGAGTTTCCATGGAGCGACACGTCCAGCAAGTCGACCCGTACCAAGAGTCGCAAACAGGCGAACGTGATGCGACGCCGCAATAATGGGACAATGAAGCGCCCGATCTGCACATCGCCTGCTAAGCGCAAGTACATGAAGCGTAAGCGTCCTGAGAGCGACTCGGTTCAGGTCTTGTCGGACATCTCGCACGTGCATCTGACCAGCTCCACTTCCTCGCCGAGCAGCTCGTCGGATGGACCAAAGTTGGTGGTATCTTCGGCCACAGATTCGGGGAAATCGACTCCTGAATCCTCGGACACTTCTATGCCGCCATCCCCAATAGATGCGAAGGCTTCGGTTCTGAACGAGGCTGTGGCCAAATTCGATGCCCGAATGATGATGTTCCTCACGGCACAGCGTGCCGCCCTCGATGCCTTCAATGCAGCTGGCGATGGCCTGAGCAAGGCGTGCAGAAGCAGCAGCAATCAAGCCGTCTATAATTTCCAGGATACCTGGAACGAGGTGGTCCACAGTCAAGATGCCGAGATCCAGCAGATGGCCCAATGCGACTTCGACTCGAGCATGGAGAATCTCTATCTGGTGCCCTCAACGGATCAGGAGAGCTCCTCACCCAAGCTCGCAGCCAATACCGAACGCTCCCAGGCAGCCACCGTTCCAGACGTGACCATATTCAACCACATACGAAACAGCTTACACGATATATGCCACAGTTTTTTGTCCCAACCAAATAGTTCCACCAACCCCGTTCAAACCGGACCAAATTGCGATGATGCTGAAACAACGGACACTGAAGCGACAAAGGCAGAAGCCGCCGTTCCTGCTGATTTCTATTCTCAGTTATGCTCCAACTTGGGGAACACACATGTTAAGCACATGAACCAAGAGAATTGACCCACTCAATTCTCTCCATTCAACTTCTGCAACATTTTTATATCCATATCTTTATATCTGTGTGAATAATTGGCTTTCTGAATAGTACCAAAGGCGTCCAGTAGAAGAAATTTTGGAAACAATATTTTATAAGGTGGAACAATACAAATTAATCATACCCAATATTATTTGTATTTACATTTTAACAAAAAAAAAAAAAAAAAACAATTCTATTTTTACGAAATAAATTTGTGTTAAAAAATAGAACATTTTAGCAAAATAAATTTTTGTAAAAAAGAAAATAATTCGTATTTTTACTAAATTAAAAAAAAAAAAAAAACATATTTTAGCGAATTAAAGTTTTGATCGTACAAATATTGAATTGATCTAATATAAATAAAATAAAAAATAAATATATTCCTAGGCAAAATTTAATGCAACAAAATTTATCAAAATAATGTATTATTTACATAATAAAATAATGAATTTTTTGTAGGGATCAAACATTTAATAATCTATCGGATCAGCACAATAATTTTTTCTTTTTTTTTTTTTACTTTTATTCACTTAAAAAGAATATTACCGTTGTAAAAACTTTTTTTTATAAGTACAACTTGTATGACGGACGGGGTCAGAGTCAGTTACCAAATATTTCTTTTATGCCAGAAGTCTAATATTATTCACGAAAAAATTGATTAAAGTAAGATTTATAGTTTTGTCTTTAAAGGAAAAATCTAAGATTAAAATTTACATCGATCCCTGGCTAAAATTCGGTATAAAAGCAAACAGACATAGGAAAAATATTACTTGATTTCTTTTCATAAGAGTTCTGCAGGAAAATGTCATTAGGTACGACCGATAGTCTAATCATACTAATCATAGGTTCATACCTGTCTTCAGAAATCCAGGAAGAAATACATGACGTTGAAAATTTATCTTTGATAAAACAAAGAATTTTTTAAATATTTCTATTGAATCTATTTCAATAAATAAGTGATTTTCACATTATATATCGTATAGATAGGTAAGACTTGTATTTGAACTTTATTTCTTTCATGTGAATTCCAAGACGTAGAGCGAGCTCAAGATCAACCAGTCTAATTTCCAGTTGCAATTCTCATTTTAAATTAATGTAGATTTCCCAATCAAAGCATATGAAAGATATTTTCAATATTTGTTTTTCAGTTTCTGTTGTTTTTATTACAAAATTCATAAATAGGTGGGTGTTTGTCGCTTAGATAACTAACATACTAATAGACTTATGCACTTAAGCTAAAAACTTTGGAATAGCTGGGTAAACATAATGTACGCAATGGACTTAGGAGCTAGAAACATGAAAAGTGTTAAACGTCATAAAGATACAAATAAAACCAAAAACCAACAAGCGAGCAGGTGGGGCAACAACAAAACATTGGAGCGGGCACAACTGGCTGAGGGCGCTGGAGATGTGGGTTCGACTAGAGACTAGAACAACGCTTGAGTGAGTGTTTCCGAGAGGGGACTGAGTTGCTATCGAGATCTGGTGGGGATTAACAGAAGACGCCAATGCCTGACTCGAGGCTAGCTGGCGTTTGGTATGGCGCCGTTGTGACACTTGCATCCATTTGAATATTCCATACATTGTCCACGCCCGTGTTGCTGTAGTAGTAATCCGCCGTAGGATGTTGCTGCTGCTGCTGGTAGGAGAAGGATTGCTGCTGCTGCTGCTGTTGCTGGAGTGTTTGCTGCTGATAGGCTGTGGCCTCGTCGTACAGCAGCTCCACAGTGGATGGTCCGCCGCTGTTGATGTTCGGATCGAACACGCTGAAGATCTCCGAGTGCGGCGTATAGAAATTATCTGGGCTGGCATTGGAGCTGCCGCTCAGATCCAAGCTCTGTGGCACATAGCCATTGAAGTAGCTGTAGTCCTCGGAGCTGTAGCCGGAGCTGCTGGTCAGGCTGGAGGTGTCGTCGCAGCTCTCGTATAGATTCATGCCCGCCTGGTAGCCGACAGGAGTCGTCGTCGTCGTCAGCTGATCGTAGGCGTTGCCCTGTGGCAGCAACAGTTGCTGCTGCTGATGTTGTTGTTGCTGCTGTTGCTGCTGCTGCTGCGACTCTGCTGCATTGTAGTAGCTGGCCGTGGAGCTGTTGGTGGAGAGTGGCGAGTGCAGCATGTCGTAGCCGTAGATGCCGCTGCCATAGCCCAGTCCCGCATCCTGCTGATAGTAGCCGTCCGCTGTGCTCCACTGCGGCGTGACAAAGCTGCTGCTGCTGCTCGGCGTTTGATTGAAGCTTGTCGGGTTGCTTGTTGTTGTTGCTGCTGCTCCTGCTGTTGCGGTTGCTGCTGCTGCTCCTGCTGGCTGATAGTTCTGCGGCAAGAGTTCGGTGTTGTTGTTGGCACGCTGCTTGCGTGGCGTCTTCATTGGACGCTTGCTGCTGCGCAGGCTGCACAGCTTATCATTGAGTGCCGCATCGCTGGCCAGGATGACGGCCAGGCTGCGCACGCGTCTGTTGCCCGCGAGCAGGCGACGCGCCTCCGTGGAGCCCTTGGCCTCGGGCCGAGCATGATCGTGTGTGCCCTTCGCCTGGAAGTAGATGGCATTGCCAGCGCGACGCCAAAAGTGGGTGACCGGATAGCCGCAGTGGCCGCGGCACGGCTGAATCTCGAGGCGTCCATTGCAATTTCTGAATGAAGATAAAAAAGAAGGAAAGTTCAGTTAGTATATAGCTCCCCCTCTATGTTTCTCTGTCTGGCACTCACCTATTGGGGCACTGTTTGCCCTGCTGCTTGCGCCGCGCCTTGTCGCAGATGGCCGGACGCAGATGCACGCTGGCTCCATTGGGCAGTCGGCACTTGGCGTTGCACAGCAGCACGCCCAGGCAGCTCTTCTTCAGGATGTTCACGTTGTGATTGTTGGTGTTGCGCATGGCCCAGCCGCTGGCATGCTTCTTGGCGTCCTCGTTGTGCCCGGCATAGATGAGGCGACAGTGGCCGTTGGCCCAATCATTGAAGTCATCGAATTCACTGACCGTCGGCACAATCGTATCATTGATATCCCATTCGATCTGGATGCGCGACTTGCTGGCCGGCGGACTGGGCACCGGACTGGGCTGCGGCAGCGACATAGGCAGAGGCAGTGGCAGATTTTGGGACTGAGGCGGCAGGCACATTGTACTGGCCATATTGTTCAAGACCATGTTTTGTTCAATTAGCTTTACAGTTTGAAATGTTAATGGTTTCTGTTCGATTCTCATACACACAGACACACACGCATACACACTACACTTTTCGTAGTTCTGTGTCGAGGCTGTGACTCGACTTAAGGTTTCTTTTCTTTTTTTTTTTTTGTTGATTTTTCCCGGCGCGGTGTAGACGTCCGTTCACAACGGCTGCGCAATGTTGACTGTCTCTGGCTGAGCCGAACACCACATTAAGTTCCTTTTGACCGAAGCGACGACCACGACAACCGCAACGGTGGTTGTTTTTGTACGACTCGCACCGTAGCGCTCTCATTGGCTTGCTTTCCAGTTTATCCAGTTTATCCGGTGTTTATCCGTTCACTATCCGTGTGCCAGTCAGACACAAACACACACACGCGCACTCTCTTTCTCGCATTTCTACTGGAATACTTTTACCGTTTTTACTCATATTATGTGGGCATTCGCCACCATCCAGCCGTCGCGTTGTCGCTGCTGACGTCGGCGCTAGCGCTGGCGCTGGCGTTGCCTGTGCTCGGGTTTGATTGGACAGCCATTGGCTCTGGGCAGCTGGCGCTGCAGTGCTGCTGGGAGCAGTTGAGTGGCGGCTGCAGCGCTGCCGTTGCGCTGCTCTTGCATTGGCACACCTGCGCTCCGATAATGTCTCTGCCTCCACGTTCTCCTCCTCCAGCTGGAGCACGCGTCTACCAAATGGCGGGGCGGGTGGAGGCGGGTGCGGAAAACATCAGTGGATATTTTTATTAAAGCAGCCAGTCAAAGCTAATTAAGTCTGCGCACAAAGCAAAAAAGTAACAACAATTGTGAATTGCCAGGCACCTGGCTGTGGCCATGGGGAACAGAGACTGGAGAATGGGTAACAGGCACAGGCACAGCAGCAGGAGAAGGCGCAGGAGCAGGACATGTAGCACGGGCACGGGCACAACCACAAGCAGAGCCGAGCAGATGTGCGATTGTGGTTTAGTTTTGTATTGAAGTTTGCGCTCAAAGCGGCATCAAATATGAATGCAGAAGCAGCTGAGGGAAATGTGGGGCTCTGGAGCCGGAAAAGTTTTTATGCGTTTTTAATTACAAAGATTATTTAGAGAGAGGGGAGTTGCAGGAAATTCGAGTTGAGCACAATTAAAAGTTTATTTTAGAAGAGTTAAGTTTAGTTTTTGGCCTATTATTTAATTTATTTCTATTATTTAATTTACTTTTTAAGTTTTATCATACTTAGATTTCATTTTATTACTTTCAAGAGTTTCAACTCTATTTTATTAAAAACTGCTTCCGAATAAATGAATATTTTTTGTAAATAAAAATGTTTTATTTTCTTTTTTTAAATCCTAGTTTACTCTTATTTATTTAATTAAAATTTATGATATTTTTCATATTTACTATTATTTTATATTATTATTGAAAGATGGAAGTTTCAATTAACTTAGACTTGGTTCACTTTTTTGGAGTTAGTCTGATTTCTTAAATTGAATTTTAAGAAAATGAATATCTTTAGTTGAAGAAATCATTTATTTTCAAATATAAGAAAATATTATTTTTTTAATATCTTTATTTTATTTTATACTTTCTATTAGTTATTTAGCTTGTGACTTATTATATTTGGTATCTTGTATTACTTTTTTTTTTTTTTTTTTTTTTTTTTTTTTTTTTTTTACTAAAGTCAACATTATATATAAGGTATTGAATACATTTTATTTTATTTTTATACTTATTTTATTATTTTTTCAAATAAATATCTTTACTTTAATAAATATTTTATAAATGTAATATTTTTTATTTAAGTAGAGGAAAATTCAAATTTCTGATAACATTCTGATAAGAAGCTACCGTTCTGTAACTTAGTCTTTCGCCCATTCAAATATAACGGTGTTACTTCTCACGATCTGTGCAGCGATAAGCTTTAAACGATTGCAAAAAGCAAAAGAACAGAAAAAATTGAAATGAAAAAGAACTCTGACGCTATCTGCAGTAAAATCGGATAGGAACCTCCTTGCACAAGATTGTAAAACACAATTTAGCACGCAAAGAGATGAAGAAGAAGCAGCAACAGCAGCAGCAGCAGCAACCCCCAAAACCCAAAAAGGATAGATGTGTATATGAAAACCCAAGTCAAATGCCATAACTCAGGCATATGCCATAAAGTTAGCAAACAAATTTCTATGGTCTCTCCGAGTCTCTCTCAGAGTCTGGGCGATCGTAAGCCATAGATAAAGCAAACAAACATAATCATTAAGACCGAGTGCCGAATGACGAAAGCTGAAGGGTTGTGCCAAGAAGGCGACGGGTAAAACCCATAATTTTCACACTTCTCTCAAAAGAAGAAGAAAATCGTGCAATTATGGCACAGCACAAACCTATGAATGAGCAACCCGTCGAGTGCCTAGCCTGGCTTGCTCTGGGACTCGGCGGAGATTGACTGCTCAGCACGCGATAGGAGTTAGCTGTGAACGGATCTCAAAGGATTACAAAGTCGAAGGGGCGTTGACTTGAAAGGATGCCATGACTCTGCATATCGTATGAAGAAATTCACATATTCATATGAGATTCAGATAAAAGGAGATCATCTGCGCCAGCGCCTGGGTTAGCGCCTACCTGGCCAGCCAGCGCCTTGCCAAGTGGGTGTGGCACTTTAATGATCCCTCAAATTAACTGTTCCATTTCAATTACGCTCACAATATGAACGTCAATTGCGACTTTTCACTTCACTCAAATTTATTTGACAGTCTCCCCGGGGTGGCAATCCATCCCATTCGAATTGCTTCGCTATTCGAAACTCTTTTTCCACTCACTTTCCACGTTGCGTTGCGCTGCGCCGGCCGTGACGCAGCCATAAAATTTTAACCAAAAATTACGCATAAATGTCATCGTAAATTCGACAATTTCCCCGGGCCAAACGTGGGAAGTAACGCCCAAAGGGATTTGCTGCGGTTTTCAGCTACAGCGAACTGAGCCGGGCATGAAAGGAAATCTAACTGCGATTACTCTGAGTGCAGAGTAAACAGACAGCTATGCGAAAGATTATTATTGGCTTAAATAATAGAACCAATACTGTTGCGGGCTCTGAATTGCTTTAAAATGTATTATTTTTAGTAAATATATTTATTTAAGAATTTATGTCGGTTTAAAAGCCTATAAAAATACATCTTTGTATATGAAGAAGATGAGGTTTGTAAATTATTTTATACGCTTTAAAAATCTCAAAATTGATTAACTTTGAATGTGAGTCTCTTCGATGTTAATTACTTTTATTTATTATTTTTGATTTATTTTTATTTTATTTAAAAGTGAATTTTTCATACTTTATCATACTTTTCAGCTCTTTTTCACATTTGCAAAATTTAAATAAACATATAAATTCATTTTCTCGAGTATATTTAAAATTTTGTTATTCGTTTTAAGCGGGCCTTATCAATCAAAACTTATTTTTTTTTTTTTTGTGCAGAAATACACATCAGGTTTTAAATATTTATTATAATAAATATATATAATAAAATCGAATTTGATTTGTTTATAAATATATATTATTTATTATTGAATATATATTTATATATATAAATATATTTATATTCAAAGGAGAAAGTTATATACTCTCATTTAGGGCAAATGAATATAATTTAAAATGTTATTTATTTATAAATAATTATTATTGTTTAATAAATATATATATATTTATTAGATGTTTGAATTCACTAGTATTATTCAACTTATTATATCACTAAATAATAGACTTACTTAAATTACAATTGGGGTCATTAAAAATATTTAATTATATAATTATTTTTGTTAGACTCCACGGATTAGATTATATTTCATTTACATTTACCTATTAACAATACTCAATTATATAATAATATTGTTATACAGTATGAAATGTTAATCACCTGGAAAAAGTTGACTTGCCTGAAGTAGTCATGGGAAATACTAATATAATACATGCTTATACGTATTTCACATAGTATTTAGAGAAATCTTTCCTTCCTTCTTACGTATAACATAAATATAGTTCTCATAGCTAATCAACTGACACATTTTAGTACAACTCTGCGATCACGAGATCATTTACTTTTCCTAGTTAGATTTCAATCTCTCCCCCTGGCCATATTTCCGCTCTCTGAGTGAAAGGAAATGCTTTCATGCTTTCCCTAACTGCCAGGGGGCTTATCAACTAACTCGCATCTAACAAACAGTCGAATAACAATTCGCAGTTAATTAACTGTACTTTTTGCTATAGACATTCACTGCTCTCTCTCTCTCTCTCTTTCTCTCTTCTCTCTTCTCTAAGCATGATCCGTCTCTGTTGGCCGCAATTAAAACCGCATATAGGAAATCATTCATTTGGCAACAGCGACAACATGAAAAATCCAAATAGCCAGCGAGTTTCGATCGATGCAGTCAGAGATAAGCCCAATGAGCCAATGAGCAAGTTAGAAACAACCCTTGGGCTGGCTAGTCGGATCATGGTAGATGTTAAATGGTAAATGATTTAAAGCAAGTCTCATAATTTCTCATTGTTCATCTGGCATTTCCACAAAAACTGATAAATGAAGCTCAAAACATAAGCGGCAACAACTATATAACCAACACATACACACACACTCGCACAGAAGATCGAGTCAAACTGATAATACCTTTCACACTCTGCGTGAGTCCTCGGCGTTCGCGAGTGTCCTGCGGCGCTGGGACAAGATCGCTGGCCCACGATAGCGTCAGGCTCGCTTGAGACCAGAGAGTCAGAGAGAAAATTGAAATGTTTCGACTCAGGGCACACCGATCGGACGCTCGACCGATTGACCGATCGTTCGGACAAGTGGCTCTGCTAAGTAGCTCGGCTGACTAATCCGATGTCCAAACAAATCGAGGCTGCGGTCAGGTGTTTTGTTGTGTGGATTTCGGTTAATGGGCTTAGGGCTCTCTTTGTCAGCTGAACACCATTCTTTGTGAAGGATTACGTGTGAAACATATTTGTTAAATATTTTCATAATTTCCCACGCGCATATTTGTCTATTTATATTTTCATCATCTGGTTTTTTTTGCATTTCTTTTCATCGAAAATTGTTCTCGTGCATATTATTTGCTTTGGTTTGGAAGAAATTATCGCATTGAATTACATTTCTTCTACAATGTTGTATATACTTATGGCATAAACAAATTTCTCCCACCATTCGAGGGGCTCGATGGTGAATTGTTAGCTACCCGCATTGCCTAATCATAATGCGTTAGACTCACTGTGCAATTCTGAGCAATGAAATAAGCCCAACAGTGGCAGAGTGAGAGAGGGTAGAGAGTGAGAGAAAGAGAGAGAGAGAGACAGAGAGGGGGTGGGGGTAGAGTGGGAAAGAAAAAGAGAAAGTAATATAGCGCGTGGCAGTTGGACCTACACTTTGGGAAATATCTCGAAAATCGAGCCTTTAATTTATTTATAAATTAACTCGCATTTAGTCTTAAAAAAGAAATTTCGAATTTTCTAATTACGAAGTACTATTAGAATTCAAATAATAAAGCCCTAGCAGAGTAATGCAAAATATATGTTGTATAAACACAAATAATATTTAATAATAAATAAAGATTAATAAGATAATAAGATTTAGACACTAATAAGTATAGCTAGAGTATATGAGGCACTGTATGATCATAATTGACTATCATTAAGTAAAATGATGATTCAATGATTTATTGAACTAAATGTAAAATTTACTTAATTTTATTATATGATAAATCTAAAAATATATTTCGTGAATATTAAAATATTACAAATAATGCCATAAATAATCATTTATATATCTTATAATATATATGTTATTATATAGTAATAAAGTAGCACTTTTGAAATTTTAGTTTAGCAATAATATATTTACATATTATATTATATGTGTTATATGATACTTGTGTTTTATATTTAATATTTTTGTATTGGGTAGTCTAAAAAGTCTTTTCGTATTTGTAGTGAAACTTCAAATCATATTTTTTAATATTTATAATAAACTTTATTAAATCAAATATGCACCATTTTGGTCGGCCACCTTTTGCCATTTTTCCACTAGAGACATAATTCCATTCGTGTAAAACATTCGTGGTTTCTCTTTGAAAAACTGCTCCAAGTAATTTTCACAGGCTTCTCTTGAAGCCAACTTTACTCCATTAAGGGAGTTCTGCATTGACCGAAATAAATGGTAGTCCGAAGGTGCAAGGTCAGGGCTATATGGTGGATACATCAAAACTTCCCAGCCAAGCTCTCTCAGTTTTTGCCAGGTCATCAAAGATGTGTACGGTCAGGCGTTGTCCTGATGGAATACGATGCCCTTTCTTTTGATCAGTTCTGGCCGTTTTTTTTCGATTGCTTGCTTCAATCTCACCAGTTGTTCACAGTAAAGTGTCGAATCAATCGTTTGACCAGGCTGAAGCAGCTCATAGTGGATTATTCCTTTCCAATCCCACCAAACACACAGCATTACCTTTCGAGCCGTCAATCCTGACTTTGCGACCACTTGTTGAGCTTCACCACTCTTGCACCATGATCTTTTTCGCACATTATTGTCGTATTTGATCCATTTTTCGTCCCCTGTTACCATTCTCTTCAGAAATGGTTCGATTTCATTTCGTTTCAGCAAAGAATCGCAAATGTTAATTCTGTCCAATAAATTTTTCACAGACAATTCATGTGGTATCCATACATCGAGCTTTTTTTTGTAGCCAGCCTTTTCTAAATGGTTCAGAACCGTTTGATGATGAATGTTTAGTTCATTTGCGATGTCATGGCTGCTTATGTGACGGTCTTGGTCAATCCTTTCCATAATTTCATCGACTTTTTCAAAGATTGGTCGACCAGAGCGAGGTGCATCTTTCACATCGAAATTTCCTGAACGGAAGCGTGCGAACCATTGTTGTGCTACACGAACTGATAGAGCATCGTCACCGTAAACATCACAAATTTCATTAGTGGCTTGCGTAGCATTCTTCCCTTTTTTATACAAAAATTTCAAAATATAGCGAATTTCATCATTATTTTTACTCATTTTTGAACAGCTGTAACTTTTTTCAAATTCTTTGAATTACATTTTTTTTTTTTGGCAATCGAAGCTTAAAGTGCTACCAATCGAACACCATAATGTGCACATCATGTGATTTGTAGCACTGGAGATATATGACGCCAACGACATCTATTGGCAAAATACGAAAAAACTTTTTAGACTACCCAATATATAATATTTTTTGAATTACATTTTTTATTTCATTTTTTTATAAAACTAAATTCTAATTTTGTATACAAATAATAAAGATAGGACTCTGTCGAAAATATTTCATCAATTATATACGATCATCTATGTGTCTTGTATTCAGGTAAACCCGATGCCTAAGGACATTTCACACCATAAAAAAGTGAATTAGGCACACTTGCCGCCGCAAACAAAGCGATTCGCGCTACGCAATAAAATCTAATTAGTAAACTTTAAACGAAACAATGGGAAATACAACTAAAACTGTAAAATTTCAGGTACTTCGGCGACGGGTAAAAAAAGATTCGAGAATTCGGCATGGTAAGGACACTTCAGGACAACAAAGATGCAGAGACAAAGGACACACGCGCGCCCCTCGCAGTGCCAAAATACAAAAAAAAAAAAAAAAAAAAAAAACAACCCCCACCCCGCAAGAGTTTTATTTTATTTTATATTTTTTTTATTTGCAGTCCCTCGCGCTGTTTACTCAAGCAGAAGAGCAAAAAGTTGGGCCGGACTCTAAAGCAGTTGAAAACGTTTCGCTTTTACTTTTTATTTTTGGCAAATTTAAAAAATCAAATGCCACATAAAGTGGCAAGAGCTGATGCTTCTACAGCTACTCCTGCTGCTCCTGCTGCTGCTCGTGTGCCGCGTGTCGAATGCTGTCAATATTTCCGGTGTGTCTAATGACAAACGCATGTTTACACGAGTGCGAACCACGTCCGCGAGCGAACGGGGTGCACGCCCGGAACATTACACGGACATCAGCATTGGCATCAGCAACATCCGCATCATCATCAGTTTAAGAGTTTAAAGCCATTCGGCAATTAAATGGATTTACTCAAGCGTTTCTCTGCGCGATCGGGCACAGCCCCATGAGATCCAGTGTATGCCTGACCTGAATGCTGGTAGGGATATGCTAGTCAACCTGGATAGATTCACGACTGAGGACGAGTCTGAGTGGCATCGAAAGCGAGTGAGCATCTTTCACTCGCTGCTGCAGATTTTCTGCGGAAACCGCATCCGCAGGCTGAGCTACCCCTTACTATTTTGTGGCATGGCTGTCGGTTTGATTTATTACTTTCGTAAGAATTAGGGAATTGTAGGCGTACACATTTTAAAATTCAACCACACAAATTCCTGAGCTTTGTATACGCGCGACGAACCGCAACAAAATCGAACTCACCTTGAGCTCTCAAAATTACATTTATTTTTATAAAACCAAAAAAATAAAAAGAAAAAAAAAATACCAAAACAATAGCAAAAATATCGCCAATACAGGCACAAATCCGACGACGCTACAAAAACTCCCAAAGTATAAATCACTGTTCTCGGAACTGAACAAAGCAATTGTATCAAAATGATATATATAGTATATAGTCATATATGTATATATATTGTAGCTGTTACGAGGAGTATGGGATATGCACAGTAAAAACTAACTCATTTCAGATATAGACAAGCTAACATGATCGCCAAGCAACAGAGATCTCTGCGATGTCTTTAGACATCGTAAATACTAAGATGATAAATGCTTTGAGAAGTGAGCATAGTAGAGATGGGAGAAATGACCCAAGTAGATTAATGAATGCATCAAGCCAGAGTGCAAAATAAAGAATAAATATGAGTATTAGATGAATTTGAGAAAATTTAAATTTAAATTTAATAAAATTAAAATTCAATAAATTAGTTGAAAATATTCCTATTGCTATTGAAAAACGACCCTTCACCACTAGTTCATATTGTCGTTGGAAATATGGTTATTTATTGTTATTATTTTTATTTATTTATTTTTTTTTTTAATTTTTTTTTATTTTTTAAAGAATTTGTTATTACGGCTTTTTGGCTTAGAGCGCAGTCATCATTAAACCTTAATCTAAATTATGGGATAGAAGGCAGTAAAGTTATTATTATTATTAATTTGCAATTGTGAAAAATGTGAATAATATTCCATTTTCTTATTAAAAAAAAAAAAAAAAAAAACTCTTGCACCAATAGTTGAAACTTTAGTGTGAAAATATCTAAATATCCTTGCTTATTTATTTATATTGTACTACAAAAATATTCATAATATTTAACCAACTTTGTAATTGTTTAATTTACACATCATTTAGGTCAGCTCCATATTCTATCTACGTATCTATGATCTACAGAGTCAACTGAATTATGTAAGATTTTCAGCATGGTATTTGATTCTTAATGGCTATACATCAGCTCCATTAATGATTTTCAACTTTAGTTTTGTGTACAAACAGCTAGAATAAACTGGAATATTCTCAATAATTGATTTCAGGTCTCACATAATTTCTCCAAATGTTTTCTCACTTGCTCGCTGCAGCATTCGTGCAACTCATCTGTCTAGAAATGCAATGACTCTATGTACATATGTATACTTGAGTCCCTTCAAGTGCTTTCTCACTTCTTTAAGTTTATTCAACTGCATTTGAATGTCAATTAGCTTAAATAGCTAGTTGTGACTTACAAAGCAACCAAAACCTATTAACAGCCCTAGCCACACAGACGCAGCTCAGGCCAATAGACCAATTAAGGGCTAGACTCGCACACACGCACACACATACACACAGTCTACACTGTATGTATTCCGCTCTCACAATGTATCCATAACAAGGGACGAGTGCATTAACCTCGGCTCAACAAATATTTGATTTGCATGCATGTATCTTTCAGATACATTTGGGCTTCCGCCACTGCACGCCATCGCACTCAATTTAATTTAATAAAATTTCAGTGCCTCTCTATGACTATTTTTCGGGGTGCCCTTTTGTTAATTATTAATAATATTTTCCACTCTGCGCCTTCTACTCCTCCTCCTCCTGCTCCTCCTGCGATTGTTGTGCACATAAAACGCATCCATAAACAAAATGGCTGAAAAGCCGTTTATTCAGATCTTCAATTAATCTCAATTAAGTGGCGAAAATACGCAGCAGACCCTGCCACATATTGATGGAAAGTTTTGTTTTAGGGTTCGCAGTAGCCCTTTGCTTAGCTCAAGGCGGCAGCTCTACCAATTGAGGGTTGGGCCCCGGACCCGGGCCACATTAATTCTTATTGTATAACTTGGCAATTGGAGTTGTAAATTTTGTGACTGGCCAGTTGATTGGCATGTTGAGCCATTAAGTTGTTTGTTAAGGCGACGAAATTGAAATTTCTATGGTATATTAAAAAACATAAAAAAGTTAAACAGAACGAGAACCCATTCAGCAAATAAAGCCAACGAAATAATATAAAATTTAATTGCAGATATAACAGTATAATCAAATTGATCATGGTTTTATTGCAGTTCGAAATCTTGAAACTTCTTGAGTTGTAGGAGAATTCAAATATGTAATGTAACTGCCTCTACCACACACACACAAATGTAGAAATTAATGTGTAAGTGTATACATATGCATACCAGACAGATATGTGGTAGATAGTCAGCTGTAAGAGGAAAGCTCTGAAATTAAAATTTTCTCTCAACTACTAAATGCGAGAGAGCATTTAGTTAATCTATAAAGAGATTGTTATAGTAAATTTATAAGGCAGGTTTAAGGTAAATACTTTCAAACCAATGTACATATTCGAAACATATTTTATATAGCTTATGAAAATCCTTTCATGAACTATGCGTTCTTTCCATTACTAACTTTTTCAGCATTTTACAGTTATATGATATATATCCTTAATTTATATGCACAGGGAAAACAAAATGTTGATATATATTTATATTTAAATCATGATTTCAAGGTGAAAATATAAATATAAATAAAAATATTATATCAGCAGGTATATTTGGATTTCTAGAAAATAATCTATATATATAAAAGAAAGTTGTGTAAAAGTGAAGACCGCTTATAACTTGATTTGGGCTGAACCAATTTTCATGGTTTTTGATTTGTTGGATTTGTCTCCGCAACGAGTTTAGTATAGGGTCTTAAAAATACTGAAAAAATTTGCCGAATACTTGAAAAACGCGGTTTTTTCCCCAAATGTTCAAATTTTTTTTATACCCAGTAGGCTTGGTAACAGTGACAGTTTTGACAATAGTGTAGAAGTAAATAAACAAATGTAGTCAGTCAGTCTACGGTCTCCTGACCTCGAGCAGACCTGACTATTCAAAAAAAAAAAAAAAAAAAAAAAAAAAAAAAAAAAAAAAAAAATTCAAATCAAAAGGAAAAATATTTCAAATCAAAAATCTGCAAAAAATCAAAAGATTAAAACCTGACTGTTCAAAAAATAAATAAAAAATTAAAAATTCGAAATTAAAAAAAAAAAGGTAATTATTAAAAAGTGTATTTTTGGCTTTTTATATTTTCGGACTTTTAAACTTTATAAATATTTCAAATCAAAAATCTGCAAAAATTAAAAAAAAAATCAAAAGATTAAAACCTAACAATCAAAAATAAATAAAAAATTCAAAATTCAAAATTCGAAATTAAAAAAAAAAAAGTTAATTATTAAAAATTGTATTTTTCGACTTTTACAAAAGCTAAATATCTCGAAAGTTCAGGTATTTGTTTGTCTCAAACATAAATTTGTGTAAATAATTTATATTTATATTTCTCGATTGTTTTATATGGTTTTGTGCGAGGGCAGTATTACTATTAATAAAAATGCCGCGTCCTAGAAGATCTAATCTTTCCCGGCGGACCCATAATGCAATTAGGCAACGGAATAGCGCGAGTCAATTATCTGACGAAGAGCGAGAAATCGCCCGAGAAAGGCTCCGCGTTAGTACCCAGGGAAGAAGGGCCTTAATTCGTGCTTCTCAAAGAGAGGCAGCCCGTGAAATGGCAATAAGAAATGGTTCAAGGATTGATTTGAATCGAGCAGCGTTTCGATATGATTGCACCATTGATTACAGCTTGAATCGTTTAGTTTGCATTGGTCCAATGGACGTTGTTAGCTAGCATTGTGGCGCATTGAAGTTTGCTGGTGAAACGCCCGGTTTGTGCTGCCTTAGTGGTAAAGTGACATTGCCATTAGCGGTCACCATAGCCATTGCGTTCCCTGCTTTATGGCGAAACACTAGAATCACGACATTTTCTAGCGAACACTCAAAAATACAATGCCTGTTTCCAAATGACATAATTTGGGGCGGAAAATATTGGAGACGGATATTTAAGGTAATTTACGTTAAAAATTTTATTTTCTATGACTGCCAAAAAAAAATTTTGAATAATGTAGTTTGTTAGATTTCTGTAAATAGTGTTTGTAAATATAACTATAACTATGGCTTTGAATTTAAAGATTCAAGGCCAGATTTGCCATCGCATTGGATCATTGCAACCTATTGAAGATGCACAGCAAAAATTCTTGCAAATATACTTCATGGGCAATATGGAAGAACAACTTGACCGGCGTCAAGAAATGAACACAGCTATGAAAAGAGCAATTCTCCATGATTTGCATGCTTAGAAATTTAAACCAACCAAAACTGTGCAATGGAACGCGTTTGGTGATAAGAAAACTGATGAGCAATGTGATTCACGCGTTGATACTCAAAGGAAAATTTAAAGATGAGGAAGTTCTTATTCCTAGGATTCCGATGAGCTCAACAGATATGCCCTTTGAATTTAAACGAATTCAATTCCCGCTTCGTCTTGCCTTCGCCATGACGATCAACAAGTCACAGGGCCAATCTTTGACTATTTGTGGCCTCAATCTAGAAAATGCGTGTTTTTCTCATGGTCAATTGTACGTGGCATGCTCACGTGTTGGCAAACGATCCGCATTATTTGTTCTTGCACCCGACCAAAAAACGAAGAATGTCGTTTACAACAAGGTGCTTGAATGAAAATCCGATTAATAAATTTATCAGTGTATCCCAGCCTGAACAACATAGCTTTCAACAATTTTTTACCTAGAAATAATATAGAGGGCAATGCAACGTTTGCCGGGCCAGCTAGTATGGTACTAAAACATAACTAATTTTAAAATCATATATAAGCTCAATAGCTTTAGTTTCATTCAATAAAATGAAAAATCATATGAATTATCATTCTTTGAAGTAAAATATAGATTTGTAAGCATAGGAATGGAATAAACTACACTATACACAATATGAATGATTTAAGATAAGATAGATAATGATAAATTTAATATATAATAAATATGCAGAAAATTGAAATAATATTCAAAATTGAAAACATACTAAAACAGACGCATATTACAAGAATGCTTTTATATGATTTATTTATTTTGATCTATAGTTTTTATTTAATCTACATTATATTCAGAATATAATAATAATTATCAGCTACATTTACTTTCAGAAAAGGCCTTTCACAATAGAAAACAAAACAGTTTCAAAGACACTTTTGATAAGCTTATTAAACCTCATAATTGTAATAAAAGTATTTCAAAATACAATGCAGAACCGCCGCTTTATGGGCAGCCAAGTGGTGTGCCAAGCCTTGAGCAAAGCTTTTGATTGAGACACTTGAGGAGCTAACCAATAAGTAAGTAAGAATTAGGCCCTATTTACACAACAATGTGTGCGCATTGGTGTGAAATTCTTGGCACTGTGTGGTAGAGGAAGCTTCGTCCCTTCCTTTCAGCTCAGTTCAGTTCAGCTGAGTTCGAGAAGTGGCGACCCTTCCGTTGTTGCGTGGCTCTTATCCTTGTCTGGCACAAATAAGACGTCACGCTCATTACAATATCACAATGGCAGCGCTATGCTCTCTCTCTCTCCCTCGATCCCTCCAAGAAATTGTGTGGCTCGAGTGCTCGTGCTTGCTTTTGTTATTTGTTTCACATTCTGTGCGTTTGCTCACTTGAGCCAAAGGATCGCCGATCTTCAAAAGACGAAACTCTGCTCTACTCTCTCTCTCTCTCTTTCTCTCTCTCTCACTCTCTATGTGGATTCAGTTCTTGTGTATTGATTACACGAAATATTCATGTATAGATTAGACGCAATATGCTGCTCGGAGCTGAGCACTTTTGTGCTCAAATTATCGCATACCACATATGCAAAGGCAGCGAACGAATGCCTTCGGATATATTGGTCTATTGTTTCGCTATCATTTATGCAAAATGTTATGCTTAACTACCCCTGTCCCTACGCAGGGCTGCGCCTCCATTCTCCTCCTCATGCTCGCCAGCCTCGACACGATACCAATGCGATAATTCCCATCTTTAAATATTCATTACAAGAGGTCGCAACGTCTCGCCTGGGCTGCAGCATATCGCTTTGATTGATTACTCAAGTGGTTTATCGTTTCGGCATTTGTTGCTCTCGCTCGGCGTTTTCCTTTCCTTTTCCAGCATTGTTTCTTCCAGTGTTGCGTCTGAGGCGTGGCCCGGCTCTACGGCGGCGCTGGCTTTGTTCGGGGCCAGCATGTTGGTCACTTGAGAGTTGCGACTCTGTTTCTTTTCAACTTGTCAAATGTCATTTAAATATCGGAGCACAGAACTTATTAAAATATCTTCAATTTGCATTCACAAATGCGTTCTCTAGTGGGCCGGGCAGCTGCTGCACAAATTACCAAATCTGCCATAAATGAAATCGATCTTACAGGCCACCAAGGGCGTGGCATGTGCTCAAAGATCATTCCGGCGGTTATGAAAGGTCAAACGTATTAGTATTATATATTATTCTATTAGAAATGAGCGCAACAAAGGTGACATGGGCCCCTCACAGGGAGCACAATTCATGGCTTGGGATTCAGCAATTTTCCATGTGACTCATTGAGTTTCTCAAGGCAGGCATCTTTTACTTTATTTTCTTGAATTAGTAAGTTCGTTTGCACAGAGCAAGATATTTGGTTAATTATATTTCATAAATGTTGCTGTTAAGATATCAAAAGTTTGTCCGCACTTATAAAAGATAAAAAAAAGTTTAGTTAGTCCAAGTTTTGGTATTTTATCTTATCTTTAATCTTACTTTTTATAATATTTTTTTAAGGATGTGTGTATATTTATTTTGATTATCTATTTAGGTTAGTTTACTATATTCTTTTCCCTTAAGGGCTGACATAAAAAATATGATAAAATAGGAAATATTTATTTAAAAAAATATTTTTTTTTTTCGTATGTCTCTGAAGTGAAAAGAAAATTTGCAGATATTGTTAAAATACCTTTGTCATATTCTGAATTTACTTTCAACTAATATTATATTAAGTTTCTTTAATCAAATATTAGTTTGCTTAATATTAAGTTTCTACGATTATATGCTGAACAATTGCAAAAGATAATAAAAAGGGTATAATGGTTTAATTTTTAATATATAAAATATTAATTGTTATATTTAAAAGGATAAAATAAACAAGAATTATTCATAAGGCCATTTAAATAAATATGTTTACTTGTGTTGGCCAATGATACTACTTATAATAAAAGATTAGCTTTAGATGCTTTCAGTTAGTAGTCTATGGTTGAGACTTCTTTCGTAACTAAAATTTCATATTAAAGAATACATTAGCTTAGTAGTAATATTCATTATGTGCTCATTAGTTCATTATATATATTGTATACTATTATGGACACTCTTTAAGTAACTCCCATTCTTAAACTCTCTGTCTTCTACCCACTCTCTTGCCAGAGCTCGCAACATCTGCTAACGATGCGTGAGAAATTTTTGCATGTCTGCCAAAGTGGTTTGTGGTGCGCGACGTCATCAAGCCACAGGAAGCTTCAGTATTTCGCGGCTTTGCTGCAAACAATACACATAACCGCTGAAGTGGCACAGTTTGAGCTGCTGATGATGATGATGACGATGTCTGTCAAGAGGCCACTCATATATTTGCAACAACTGGAGTACTGCGGCCCGATGCTGCACGGCGGTGCACGGTGGTGCACGGCGGTCGGTGCTTGGGCAGCTCCTGTGGCGATACGCTGAGCACATGGGCACTCAAGTGACTGGAATATTACATTCAGCTTCACTCCACAGTAGCAGCAGCAGCAACAGCAGCAGCAACAGCAGCAGATTGTCGCAATTTCCAAGTTTTGGGGTTACTGGGAATTATTTTCTTGATTAAAATGTTGAGACTCGCCGATGTGTGAACAAATGTCGTTGTGATATTTAATATTGTATATACAAAGAGACTGTGGATAATCTGCTAAGCGCATATAGATCACTTGCAAGGGCAGCCTGTAGTAGGGATCTGCGTCAGGGTGCCGAAAATGAAATACTCTTTAGATAGGACGATGAAGTTTCTTGTTATCAACAGACTTACGAAATTTGTATATGAAATTATAAATTTATATATAGAAATATAAAAACTTCACGAAATACCCTGTAGATAGGACGATGAAATTTCTTGTTATCAATAGACTTACGAGATTAGTATATTAAAATTAGAAATTTATATATAAAAATTTAATTTAATTATAAAGTTTAATTAAATAGAAATGTAATGTAATTATAAATTTTCTAATTTATCTTATTGAAAGTCATATTTTATATAGTAAATAAAAAATTGTGATATTTTAAATTAAATTTTGCATACTATATAAAATTGCTAGGCATTTGAGGTGGGCTCACTTCAAACTCTTATTGCAGTTGCTGCTGCTACATATACGATAGGTTCGATTATTTCTTAACGAAATTTGCAGAAGATTATGTTCGGGTACCGCAGATGCTTCAGCTAGACTCGGCAGCCTTTGCTAAAGCACGAATGAATGAAGATTATTAGTTGTAATACAGCGAATTCGAGGTTTGTTAAAAGTGAATGCTATAAAGTATTTTCTATATTTTGGCAACAATATCCCAGCCTTGAAACACTACAGAGAGCAATTTTCCGGACAAAATACGAAGCCAGCAAGTTATATTTGAGCGCCTTGCGAACCGTCTGAAGGTCATGGGTCAAGGCAAAGGTGGTATAACTTTTGAATAAGCAACATTGCAAATGTCAAATATGTTTTATTCAGAGCATACATATATTAAGATGGTATAACTATAAATAAATATATATAATCAATATAAATATAAATAAGTATAAATATAGTCAGATGTCTAGAGTTGCCATTTTTCAACATTTTTTATTACTTATAAGTATATTGCTATACTGATAGGAATTTCCCTATTATATATGCAATATATTCCTATACACATACTATGAAAGTATTGCAGTAGGAATCACATGGAATTCTCATTTTCAAGAGCATACGAATTTCAGTTAATATTTCTATTTGTCCACGACAGTTATTTAAATGAACTATCGAGCCAATGGGCTTTGTTGCTTAATTTCCGAACGTCTTCTGGGCGACTCCCGCCATCACTGCAGACGTAATTAATTGAATTCATTTAACAAAGGTCATTGTCAGCTTTTCACACAACACCAGCACCGCCGCCATAATTTTCACTTTTGCCCAGGCAAATCAGAGTGCTGGAAAGTGTCGGGGACCCGAGTAATTACCACTCGGCTTATATCAATCAATGAGCGGCTATAGACGCGACTATGAGTGCGTCGTGGGTAGTTTTAATTGAATATTACAAGAGGGATGTGCACTAATAAGGAAATCAATTTAAATCTCAGCGAGCTGCGGCTGCCAATGGCATGAGAAAAACCTACGAAATTCTAAAAAAAAAAAAATAACAAATCTGCGGGCGTAGGATCAGCAACATCCGTGCTGCAAGAGCGAAAGGGCGCTGTGTCTCTAACGGCTGCGAAACTCATCCCAATACTTCAATGAAGCAATAAGTTTCAATTGAAATGGATTTGCTGGCGAATGGAACTGGCCAAGGTCAGAATGAGGTTTAATAGAATATCTAATGATGGGAGTTTGGAAGAAGGAATAGCTATGACTGAATAATCCAAGGAACTGAAGAGTATGCTACTAATATAAAAGAGAAGTGAAGGATAGAAGGCAGAGAAAACAAGTAAGAAAGCTCCAGTCGGGACTGCTCGACTAGGAGATACCCTGAACCCTCCAAGCTGATATTCTAATCATTCTGCACTTCTTTTATGCACACATACATACACATGCATCCACACGCACGCATAGGCCTGCGCTCTGCTAACTGCGCAGTAAGCAGCGACTGCGCTTGGGCTGCGCTGCAGTGTGGGCAATATTATCAGAGTTTATTTGTTGAATAACTTCTTTTGTAGACATACGATCTTAATTAAACTTTTAGAGCGTAATCATATGGTGAATATGTGTGTACATTCCAAAGCCTAAGTCTCTAGTACTTGAAATGCGTCTTTTACAAATTGGGGGGAAGGGGGCGTGGTATCCAAAATCTGTAAATTACAAAATCTTTGTATCGATTGACTTTATATACAACGCAAATTTGAAGACTCCATCTCTAAAAATGTTAAAATTAGGCTAAAAAAACAAAATCAAATTTTCGATTATTCTCGATAAAAAAGTTATCGGACGAATTATCGAAAAAATAAAGCAAACTCGTACTGCGTATGGTACTCACGAGTATGCATGCCAAATTTAAGCTCTCTAGCTCTTATAACTTCTGAGATCGACGCACTCATACGGACGGACGGACGGACGGACAGACGGACAGGGCTATATCGACTCAGCTCGTCACGCTGATCAAGAATATATATACTTTGTGGGGTCTGCCACGCCTCCTTCTGCCCGTTACATACTTTTTCACAAAACCATTATACC
Source organism: Drosophila arizonae (assembly GCF_054131065.1). Lineage (NCBI taxonomy): Eukaryota > Metazoa > Arthropoda > Insecta > Diptera > Drosophilidae > Drosophila > Drosophila arizonae. The sequence continues at coordinate 24,829,750 of NC_142923.1, read as the reverse complement.
CTGATTTCCCATTTTCAATGGGTTCAGGGTATAAAAAGAGATGACAAAACTAGAAAAAAATATTTCTAATTTAATAGATTATAATTTGTAAATATGAATTAGGCAAAATAAAAGGCTAAAAAAAAAAAAAAAAAACGATAAAGAGGACAAGAAAACAAAAATCAATTCAATAGAATTTAAGATAGTTGAAAAGTAGAAAATAGAGGAAAAATTGATGGAGAAATACCTTAAAAGAAACAAAATGTGATCTGCAATAAATGAGGAAATCCCCTTATGAAAAGTTGGAATTATATTATATTTTGGAAACAATTTATGTAATAAATAAATCTTAAAATTTTCGTATAGAATGACTGATATCTTAAACGAAAAAGCAATAGTATTTTTTTATGTACGAGTAACAAAATTTGTATATAAGAATAGAGTAGAATATGTCTGCCTAAGTAAGGGTAACAGATTCATTCCTTTAATTAAAGGAGTTAAATATTAAATGGAAATTCTTAAAAATATTCAAGATATAATTAGAAAGTTCACTCTTCGCCTTAGTACATGACAGTAAATTCACATTTTCGATTAGTTGTGGCCTACTGTTTAGCCCAAGTTTGTTTTGGTCGGCTGTCATGTGTTATAATTTATAGAGGGAACAACACGATTTGTAATCATATTAACGCCAAGCTAATCAAATGCCAATAATAAGCTTATCAACTGCTACTTTGCGATAGCATACCGGCCGTGTGAAGTTCACAGTTACCGTTCCAGATCGTGGCACGCTTTAGTGTCGAAAGATCTTCCATGCGGGTGCGTCGCACCGTCCAGAGCAGTTTTCGGGTGAGTAGCTGAACTGCGGAATAGCAAAGTGAAGGAACCAAATATGAAACGGATCAATTGAAATATTCTCACAGAAATCGGAAGGCGTGTGAGAGCAAGAATTATGGCTTGCCCGTTGGTGGTGGAGGTGCTGCTGGTGGTGGTGCCGGTGGTGCTACTGCTGCAGCCCAGTTGCAGCCTTGGCAGGGCGACACGCGATACCGAGCCGATTGTGAGCACCACCTTGGGCCTCATCCAAGGCGGCACCATGAAGAGCTTCAGCAACAAGACTATCTTTGCGTTTCGCGGCATACCCTACGCCCAGCCGCCACTGGCTGCGCTGCGGTTCATGCCGCCCCAGTCGATTCATGCCTGGGGAAATGCCACTTTGAAGGCCACCTCCGACTCGCTGATATGCCCACAGACTGGCATAAAGTTGCTGATGAGCGAGGACTGCCTGAAGCTGAACGTCTACACCAAGAATGTGACGGGAAGTCTGCCCGTGATTGTGTATATACACGGCGGTGCCAATGTCCTGGGCAGCGGCCACAGCCAATACGAGGCTGGGCCCGAGTATCTGCTGGAGCACGACTTGGTCATGGTGGCCTTCAATTACCGGCTGGGCGCGTTGGGCTTTCTGGGCGGCAGCAACAATGCCTATCTGGATCAGATCATGGCCCTGGAGTGGGTGCAGTCGCACATAGCGCGCTTTGGCGGCGATCCGGGTAGGGTTACGCTGCTGGGCTTGAGTGCGGGCGCCATGGCTGTGAGTCTGCATCTGGCCTCGCCTTTGTCCAGCGGCCTATTCCATGGGGCCATCCTCATGAGCGGCTCGGCCACGAATCACTTTAGCATACACAACGAGTTCTGGACACGCATCCTGGCCAGAGCGCTGGGCTGTCCCATCTACGATTCGTACGACATGACCGAATGTCTGCGCAACGCCAGCTGGCAGAGCATCATCGACGTCTGCAGTGACTGGGAGCAGTACAAGTTCATCAACATGAAGTGGAACTATGAAATCGATAGATACTTCCTGCCCAAGCATCCAAGCACTCTGATAGACGGGGGCACATTCAACCGGGTGCCGCTGATGGTCAGCTACACCGCCAACGAGCTGGACTTTACGACCCTAGGTAAGTAGGGAGGAGTAGGTAAGTAAGTAAGGATTTCGATTAACTGAGCTGGCTTCAGGGCATCTGGAGAAGGAGCTGCTGCTGCACGACATCATAAGCCACTTTCATGACTGGGCGCCGGAGCTGTTCCTCTTTGACTACAATGTGGGAAAGAGCAGACGCCTCAAGAACTTCTATCTGGGTCGCGATGTCGACGAGCTGAACGCCACGAACATTGAGAGATTCGGCCAAATCTTCTCCGACGGCATCATAGGCCACGGCGTCCACAGACTCGTCCAGCTGGCACGCAGGCACACCAAGGTCTATTACTCACGCATGGATTACATAGGAGAACGGAGTGTCTCGGCGCCGATGACTGCGAACAATCTGCCCAGTGGCGTGGGCCACGCGGACGATTGGCAGTATGTGATGCCCAGCCTGTGGTATGGCTCAATCTTGAGTCCCGGTCACAGGGATCTGTTCATGATGGAGCGCCTGACCGGTTGGATGGCTCACTTTGCCCACATGGGGTAAGCCCCACCGCATGAACTAATGTGAAGCGAATATAACTGTAAACCAATTTCGATCTTTGCAGTGAGCCGCTGCAGAACTCCAGCGTCAATTGGCCGCCCTGCACAGCTACACAGATGCAGATGCTCTATAACGATAATGTCACCAAGATGGGTCCGCCCGACTTTGTCGATCGTTACAGAGTCTGGGATGAGCTTTTCCCCACGCCCCACTCGAATGGCGCTGCCCGGAGGCAACTCCAGCTCGCCTTTGTCGCCGCCGTGGCCCTGCTCTCCGGGCTGTTCTTGAAATTAATGTAGCCATTAGGTGTGGAAAAAGCTTATCAATAGGCAGTTTAGATTACGCTAATGACGACGCTTGCTCGCTGCAGCTATTTACTTTGATTAATTAATCAGCAAAGGCGTGAGATTTTCAATGTTTTTCTTTCCGAATATTGTGAGAGAGTGTTAGAGTGTGTATGTGTGTGTGTGTGTGTGTGTGTGATTGTGGAGCTTGTTTTGGCCGAGGCCTTTGGGCAATTAGTCTACAAGGCAGCTTAAATATACATTAATTTGTCTTTAAACGATTTCGGGCTAAGGAGACGCCTTTTGACCTTTTTTTGAGGGGGGAGCTGTGGGAATCGTAATTGTGTGATAATTTTTTGTTGGTACTGACAGGTTCGCCTAGTGCCACGCCCCTTCCACTGGCACAGCCTTCAGCCCCCAAAACTGCGGCAGTCGCAACTGGCGCTGCTATTGACATTCGAGATTGGCAGCATTTAAAAGATTTGCTCTTGCGTGAAAAATCTCGAAACATATGTGGAGAGCGCCGGCAAAGGATTAACTCCGGCAATTTAATTGGAGAGGGCTGCAAATAATTGCCGGTCAGGGGTTTGTTTTACTGTTTGCTCTCTCTCTTATCTTGATTGCGCGTTGGCATAAGTAATCGTCTGCGAGTTGATACAATGACATCAGAGAGTTAATTTGTGCTTACATGGAGATGGGTGGGAACCGATATGATTGTCGCATAGTATGTAAAGTATGAAATATTGATTAAAGAAAATTTAAATGCGTATGTAAAATATAAAGAAATTGACGGGGAATATAAAAATCATTTGAAAGTAATCAAAGCATCTAAAAATATTAAATTAAAAGGAAAAGAATTACATTAAGATTTAAATATACTAAAATTTCATTTATGTATAATATGTATGTAAATAATTATATTTTTATACATATACATTTTATATATAAATTAATTAAAATGTAAAACTAATAAAAATATATCAACTATATACAACAAGCAGCATAAGAATATCGTAAATAATTATATTTTTTATATACATATACATATACTTTTTTAATTAAATAAATTTAAATTTAAATTTTATAAAAATTATATCAATTATACACAATAAGCAGCATTAGAATATCGCTTTAATTTATAAATGTTAAATTAAAAATAAACAAAATAAAATAAAAAGGAAAATAAAATTATATATATAATTTATATAAACATGTATTTATAAAAATTAAAACTAGAAACAATATTTTAACTAAAAATAAAAAAATATATATATATTTGTTTTATTTACTTGTATGCAAAAATGTTGTTTATCAGAATACTTTATATAATAAATCAATATAATATGAATAACATATAATATAATAATATATGTATATATTTATTTATTTTTTCTTTAATTAAAAGTAAAGCTAAGCAAATTAAAATTTTTATTTTTTTAAGTTTCTGAAAAGAACTTTTATTTAATAAACAAGTAGTTCTACAGTCAATAGATTTATTAATATAAAAGACAGATAACTCTAGAGGTCGACGAGCTTTAAAATTTCCAACTCGTTGGCTTTTGCCTTTCAGGCTTCTGCTCATTATTCGCCTTTGTCTTACTTATCGTGGTCCGAGGACGACCCAAGCAAACCGCCAGACATACACACACGCACACACACACACACACACACACACATACAAAGACGACCACATAATGACTTTGATGTAGAGTTCGTGCAAAGTTTTACCAAAGAAAATATGGAAAATTAACTTGTTAGCCAACCCAGCAACCACACACATGCACACGGAAAATATATTGTCATATGAGTGTGCGTGTGTGTGTGTGTTGTTGGGGGAGAGGGCATGAGCAAACATTTAACTCTGTACGCATTGTGTCGTGTTCTCTTTTGGGACAATGGCCGCAAAAAGGTGGGCAAGTCAACTTGACAAAACGCATCACATGACAGCACATAGAATAGAATGGAATGGATACAGCAACAGACGACAGATGACAATGGAAATAAGTGAAAAGTGAAAAGAAACAAGCAAAATATTTGCCGCAGAGCATTTTTAATTAAATTTGCACAACAATTTTTAAAGTGACGAATCACATGTAAAATTGCATTCGAATAGGGAACACACTCGATCCTCAAACCGTAATGCGCCCCTACAAGGACTCTGATGGATGCCAAGCCAACACCTTTTTCAATTGAGCAGCTGCAAAATGGAAATGGAAATGTGAAAGAGTTGTGATTCGATATATAGAGACTGTGTGGCTTTTGTGACTCAATTACAATAAGTCTATTAAACTTGTGTCTGCGGCTTGTCTAGACAGAGTACCCAACCGAGCGATCAGTCACAATGTCTGCAGATCTCGAGCCTAGGCTCGAGCTCGGGTCCAGGTCCAGGTCCAGGCTCGGGGTTGAAGAGCCCTGAAGAGCATTGAGAGACCGAGCGCGTGCCCCTTTTGACTTTCGACTGGTTCTTTGTGCCGCTTCTAACAGCAACGGGCTGGAGTATGCACACGATGACTATGACGATGACGATGACGATGATGATGATGATGATTCTGGTGCTGATGATGATGAGGCGAAGGTGTTCCAGCTGCCGGTTAGGCTCTCTGTGTCTCGATTTCACTTTCGTTACGCCTGCGCCACAGACATTCGAACATATGTATTTCAAATGAAAACCTGGTCCTTGATCGAATCGGCTTGCCCCGCCGACATTCATCGTTTGGCTCGATGCTCTTTTTCATCAGCTTCTACTTCTCTTCTCTTGTTTGTTTTTTTTTTTTTTGTTGTGGCTGCGCTGGTTTTGATTACGTATTGCACAATGGATGCCTGGACGCAAAAAGGAGTAAAAATTTTGAAGTAGCGCCGTTCGAAATGCTTTATAGGTTTGTCAGCAATCGAATTGTGTGTGCGTGTGTGTGTGTGTGTGTGTTTGTCTGTCTCTCTGTCCGCCTCTCCGTGTCTGTCTGTGCGTTTTGTCAACATATCGTATTACGCCCCAGTCGCTGTCCCAGGACCTGGCCCATAATCGCTAATGACAATACAAATTGAGAGTGGAGAGTGGAGAGCCCCGAATCCCGAGTGCCGAGTCCCTAACCTTTGCGCATGCTCAGCGGCTTTGTTGGTTTTCTGGGAAGCCTCAGCCACTGACAGCCGGCGCAGGCGCAGTGTGCTTTCAATTTGTTAAACAATATATTTGTTTGGCATTTTAAGTGAATTTCGAACGCCGTTTATTTGGTGTTCTTCTGCCTCTCTCACTCCCTCCCTCTCTTTATCTCCCTCTGTGTGTGTGTGTGAGCGTGTTTTTGTGGTCGTTTGCAGCCGCCACCTTGAAGCAATCGATCAATATTCGTGGAAATTCAGTTTCGTACCATAAACAATATGAAGCTTTTTCTTGAGAATTTTCGGGGAAATACTTTTGCGATTAAGCAAGTAAAATGGCATTTTCTTTTAGAATTTGCATTAAATAATAAATATTTGTAAACAGTTTTGGCAATAAGACCATAATTAAAAGTAGGAGGTTTCTTTTGAATAAATTTTTTTTTATGTTTCAAATTAACCCAAAAATAGTTAATTGTTTTAGTTTAGTTAGTTAGATTTATGACTCTTTTAATTTAAATAAATTTATATTATTATGGACAGGACATATAAAAGTCTAGTTCATTTTTATGCTAGTCAAACTAAGAATCTTCGAATACTGGCCAGTTAGTGTTAATGGCACGTTGCTTTTATATAATAACGAGGCTTGACATCGAAAGAGTCGCTGCGACCGAGTGTGGTACAATTGTCGTTGGGTAACGAGAGACCCGAGGAATAGGAACTTCGGGGGTCACACATACTATAATATGTATAATGAGAAGAGACAACACAAGTTTGCAGTTAGCTGTATTCTGAGCGTGTTCGAATAAAACAACAAGAGTTTATTAGAATCAGCATCATCCCAAATGAATCAATATATTAAATAAAAAATGTTGTAAAATAAATGTTTAAGTATAAACAATAAATAAAGCTACAAATATTTTATTTATTTTACTTTTTATATATTTTTTATTTTTTTAATTTTGCACTCAATAGTATATTCAGTAAAAATAATATTACATTTATATTCGTTGATGGTTTCTGCTGTATGCCTTTCTTATTGAAATAGAATCCTTTCTCCCTCTCTTCCCGTCTCTCAAATACCCTAAACATTTGTAATTTCTCAAAATATCTAAATTTCTTTGGTTTATTTTTCTTAGCGCCACACAGAAACTACGCATCGATACTTCACAATAAATCCTAGAGCTGTAATTAATTAATCTCAATTGCTGGCGCCTATAGGTTTTTGTCAGCTCTAAGCTGAGAACTGACAGCCAACATGGGACGACTACAGAAATCTCGTCGCTTAATTAAATATTTATACAAATGTAAATTGCCTTGATTAATGGTTGTCCTCGGTGCGCACTTGCTGCAGCTCCCAGGCTCAAATCATAGTCCCAAATCAAACAACATCAACAGCAACAACAGCAAACATCAAACGCAATTTAAGGAAAGGACACGCCGTCGACCTAATGCTTTCTCCCTTGTGCACTCTGCGTGCGTATGTGTATGTGTGTGGTGAAAGTGTTGTTCACATCAAACGACTTGAAAATTAATTGTTTCGCCGGTTTTGTTGTTGTTTTTTCCACGCTTTTAGTTGGGCCCGATAAACAATTTGATTATTCGATAAACAAATACAACTACACACACAGTCACATCAGCCAGCGACTGTTCTCCCCCACTCTCCCATTCTCCCATCAAAAAAGAGCTCGCTCCATTTCATTCGCCATTGTCTCGCTGTCTGTCACAGGCGACATGGCTAGCTACTCCATAGCAGCTTCCATCGTGAGCGTGTGTGTGTGTGTGTGAAGAGCATATGTGTATGGAGTGTGTCTCTCTCTCTCTCTCTCTCACTCTTACTCTCTCCATATGTGTGTGTTGTGTGTGGTCGCTGTTTGAGTGTCTTTTGTTGTTCGCTCGCTCTGATAGCGTCGCTTTTGTTTGAAGCCCCGGCGACAGACAGCGACAACAGCAACAACAACACAAATAACAACAACAAACAAAGAGCCAGAACACGAATGTGTTTTTGGGGAACCCGGTACCCAATCATAATTATGCACGTTGTTTGTTATTGTTGTTGTTGTTGTCGTTGTTGTTTAGGGCCTCTTGTTAATAATGGCGTTAATGTTTATGCTGATGAGCATGACACGGAGGAGCAGAGACCACCCTCGCTCTCAGTTTAATATCGGGCCTTAAATCACGACGATATTTATGGTAACTAGATTGACTAAGCGCTACAAAGGATGCCTAACCGGTGTGTGATATATGTGTGAGAATTGAGAATGAATTCTTCGTAGATTAGGACACATTCTTTATTATTGTGAAGTTAGGTTAGATTAAGGCATATTCTTTGTTATTGATAATGGCCAGGGAAAGCAGATGGTATTTAGGGAGAACTGAATTGGTTAATTTGCAATTGAAATGTATTTTAGATTTGAATAAGTATACTGATTAATAAGTAAATCCTCTCCAATGTAATTTTATGTTCGATCTATTCATATTTAAATTTATATTCTTTATTAATTTTATTTTTATTTACCTCATTTCTTTTTATTTTTTATTTTTTATATATTATTTATACTTATTTACTTATATTAATATTTTAATGTTAAATTATTTTTATTTTTTTTTTAATTTTTTTAAGGCCGACTTAATACAATTAAATATTGTTATATTCGTATACTCGTAGAGATGAAACCACTAATGTGAACAATTTACATTTAAGAAAATGTATATTAAGATTAAATAGAAAGCAAACAGTTTTATACGAGTTTGATAAAAAATTGAGATTAATATTAATAATTAAAAAATTGTTTTTTTGTCATGTTAAGACACAATTTTTAAAACCGTGAAGAAAGTAAACGCAGAGAAAGCAACCCATAGCAAAAGAGATAAAAACACCCTGAGATCAAGAGAGAGATGAAGAAAGTAAGTCAGACTTTGATATTGTTTAAGTACGAGCTCAGTTTCAGTGCAACGGGGGAAGTAAAACACAGAAACAAAGTTATTTTATGCTTTAATTGGCTATTCCTAAATTTGGCATTATTATTATTCGTCAATGATTGTAAATATATTCCAATTACTATAAGCATAATTACTAAAATCAGTATTGATTAGTTAATTATTTACAAAATAGCTCCCAATACTTTTTAGAGCAAGTAATACTGTAATACTAAAGTAAAACTAATACTGACACAGCCCTTGTCTATAATTTACAGAACAGACTAATTAATTGAATCTAAGCAAATGTTCAAGATCGCATCCATTGCATAACTGCTTGCAGTCTAGCTAATAAAACTTTCATGCAATCCGAATTACCAAACTGTAATTAACTCAAAGCATTAACATTCATTCAATTACGAACTTTGCTTCCATACCCGATTGCATGTCAATCAATACTCAGCTTGTGGCCAATTAGGTGTCTGTTGCCACCCACTCAAAGTGGTGCGGCTGATAATCTCGGCAGGCAATGGAAAACCCATAAAAAAGCGCAATCATCGACAGCACCACAAAACTCGCCCAAATCGTCCAAATCGCCCAATAATTACAGGCGTGTTAAGTGCCCCCCGCAACTGATCCAGATTGTTTTGCTTGCTGCACACTCGGAGAACTGTGCAAATATTTGTTTGCAGTTTTTCAAAGCGACTTCTGTCAGTGTTGTTGTTGTTGTTGTTGTTGTTGTTGTTGCTGTTGTCAAATGTGATTATTAATGTGCTTTGTATGGCAACAACACCCCACAGCAGCCGAGCAGCCGAACAACCGAGCATCACCCGCTCACCCTCTAACCCAGTCCGTATGGAAGTGGAACGTATGCTAGTTGTCGCTGAGGGTGTGACAATCCGTAGAGCCCAACTAATGAGTGTAAACAACGGACGGGCCAAAAATTACAAATCAAAAAAATAGTAGAAAATAGAAACTGCCACAGAAATGTTTGATTTGTCGCTTAGGACTAATGAAACCAAACATTAGAGCGAGCACCCTCAATAGACTTCTGGTTCTGGTTCTGGTTCCGCTCTGTTCAGGTCTCAACTTCCGGGGGTTGGCAATAAACACTTCCCTCTCCCTCTCTCGCTCTAAAGTGTTGCAATTTTGCCCACGCTATAAGGCAGTAAAGGGATGTTGGATATTTACTATTTGAGATAGAGCGACAGGCTGAATGGACGGAGAGACAGACGGACTGGTTGGTAGAGAAAACAGGCCAGGCCAGGCCGTTGTGTTGTAAGTTGATTACGTGCTTGACGTTGCTCTTGTTGTTGTTGCTGTTGTTGTTGTTGCTTTTGCTTTTGCTGCCGCCGTTGAGCAGCGAACTGCAATATGAGGGCGCATATTGCTGCCGTGGAATCGGCAGCTGTCTTCACGTGAACTGCAGCCGCGTAACTCCAACTCCAATCCAACTCCATTCCCAACTCCAACTGCCGCTCTTCATATGGATTTTTCACCTCACATTCTTTTTTTTTTTTTTTTATTGGTAGGCTACGTGCCTGAACTGTCTAATGCCCTGTGCACCAGCCACCTGAGTGAACTTCGACGGGTCGCGCGTTTCGCTAATGTGTAGCGCCAGGTCAGGCCAGCCAGGGCCTTGGTCAATAGACTGACTCTGATGAGCTGCTTCTGCTGCCACTGCCGCGGCCACCGCGTGGCTTTCGTGGGAAACTCTCCATAAAGGCATGCGGGTGTGGTTTTTCCTTCTACGCTTTGCTACAATTAATGAAATTGTATTTTGTATTTTTTTCTTCTCCCTTGGTTTCAGTATTTGGTATGCTCTGTGCTCATAGATGCTACAGTTTTGATTAATAGTCGCTGGCCTGAGAAATGCTTTGGGGGCAGTTGTCGTTGCATGCCCCGCAAGCTCTGCGGAGCTGATCTGTTGCACTTGTTCTAATGGCACTTCCTAATGGTATGACTGGCGAACAGGTACCAGACCAGATGTCAGTTGCCAGTTGCCAGTTGCCTGGGCGCCCCTTATTGAGCAATTAGTTAAATGGCCACTAAACTGTTGACAGTTAACGTTTTATCAATTGGGTTTTCTTTTGGAAGGCATTGGGCTCCAACATAAATCAAAGTTTCGAGTGCAACTTTCACATGGCAGAACGATTTGTCAGTCAGTCACGAGCGGCTTGATATGATCGACAACCAGTAGAAATTTTGACATGCTCATTTAAGTGCCCTCTAGTCGACGACGAACCCTTCACCCATCACTAAAACAAATAACTCGCGGGCCCTGGAATGCGAGGGCTCCACAGGGCTGTCCATAAAAACTGTCTTACGATAGCCCCACTCACACATTTACTTATATAAGCAACATTATTCTGACCATTAACTTCTATAATTCTGCCTCATAATTGCCATGTTGCGATACGCAATGAGTCAGACGCACAATGAAACCACAAAGCGAGATGAAATTCAACTGTAATGTACAACAACAAATTCATTTTATCAAGCGCATTTTGTGTTCGTCTAAATTTAGATATCATATCAAACACACAGCATAGCATTTGCGTTTTCTTTTTGTTTTGGTTTAAATTGACACAAGTCAATAAAGCTTGAAGATCAAAGATATGGAGTTCTTTCTGTATAAAAATCATTTAATTTGATCAACTTATTCAATTAAATTTATTGATTAAATTTTCTTTTCAAAAGATATGTATATATATTTTTTAGAATTACATATTTTTAATATCAATTATTTATTTTTTTTTTTTTATATATATCAAACATATCTTGCCAATTTAACAAATATATATTATATTATACTAGAGTAGACTAGTAATAAAAAAAATAAATAAAAACTTCAATATTGGGGTTATGGTTTGTTTTATGGGTGTATGCAGATAAAAGAAATTTTATATTTTATATATTTATTTATTTATTTAATAATAAAATTAAAGGCTAGCTTAGTATTATGGCTATTTTATATAATTTCTTGCTAATATATAAAAGTATTTCTTTTACTCGAATAAAAATGGAAATCGCTTTCAACACTGTGATTTTGGATATTATTAAATATTAAACTAAATTAAAAATTTATATTTTTTTAATGATTTTAAGAGCATTTGTTATTATCATATATTTATTAAAATAATAAATGTATTATTATATATATAAATTAAATTCGAGTAATGTTTTATAGCAACACATACAAAAATGTTGATATCAACATATACACCGTACATATATACTCCGAACTCTATGTACCAACATAGACTTTAATATATCAACATATACTCTAGAACATATTCACAATACTGCTGAAGCAATCTAATTTGAAGTCACTCTAAAATTGCAATAACTATCTCATCAGTTTCCAGGCCAGTAAAATTCCGAGTGCCACAACAGGCAGCTCTTATATCATACCACATCAGTTTGATAAAAAAAATAAATCCACCCCTCCACGAGCGTGGAGTGGTTCGAGCCCACTGTCTGTCAGTTAGTCAATAAGCGACACCGTGCAACATGATCCATCATCAGTTAAAGGTTGAAAGCTGTAAACAAACATGGCTGAGCTAAAACTATTATTGAAATACGATGCCGCGATGACAACAGACAAAACTGAGCCGTCGCTCACAATGGGCCGAACAGCAGGCAGAAGGTCCTTTTCGGCTGACAGATCAGCTCGTCGGACAGCCCACAGCATGAGATGAGTTTCCATCGGGCTCAGCTTGCGATCGGCACGCGACACTCTGAAAGCTGCCTCGACATTTCAATATACAATATTACGCAAACGCCGCAGGATCGCATCAGTTATTAAAAATGATGAGTTTTCTCAGTTCAGTTCGGCCTGGAGTTGGTGTTAGCGCTGGCTAATGGTTTTCTCGCGAGCTTATCAACATGTTTTCATCGACTACCGACTGCCAGTTAGCGCCCACGTGCCGCACGCAATTGCCAGCCAAATGCTAATTAGAGAAAAGTCATTTTCCAATTCAATGGCCAACCCCGCAACCCCGCAACCCCTAGACCTAGACCAGGCCTTGTGCCGTGCATTTTCGGTTAGCTCACGCGCTATATTGATAAGAAGAAATTTCTATATAAATTTATGTGTGTTTCTATTTTGTTTAAGCAAATAAGTAACCCATTATTTGACATGGGGGCTCGTGAATAAGATTATTTAGCGAGCTGCGGTTGCGCGTTTCAGTACTTTTCTGATTAACTACACCTATATTTAGAAGTATGCAGCTGACTTCGTTTCTGAGCCAAGTAGTCAACAAGTCAATGGACTGAAGGCGTGGGTAATTGACTAGAAAATACTTTCACATACATTTTTAAGCTGAAGAGGAGTATTCAATCTTTGGCAAGATATAGAGTGTAGGATAACTAACAATAGAGGCTGGGTTAAAATTATAATCATTTACCTATAGAACATACAGTTTATCCCAATTTCCCAACTTTATTTTATTTATACAAACATATTACAAATATTGGTGCAATTATGATATTTTTAAGAAATATCGATGGTCTTATTAATCTGATATATGATTTTAGAATTCAAAGGTCAAGGACCCTGCTATTTTTGTGAACACAGCTGTATACTATCGAAGGTTTAAGGTTCAAGTACTTTATCGGTGTTTTTGACATATCGTAGAAAGCACTTTCCGATTTGCCACGCCCTCAGTGGAGGAGTAATGTACCCAATAAAGGCTCGAGGCTTATCTTTTGAAACCGTGAAACGTAAAACGTATTTAATAAAAAGACACATAGATCATTTTTAAAATCAATAAATTAATACTTAAGATTTTTAATCAAAAAAGGATAAAATATAAATAAATAATTAATAAATAAATAAAATATATTAAGGAACATGAATAAAGAGAGTAGCCAAAGCTCATAGAATCTCAATAGTTATATGTATAATTGATTTGGTATAGGTAAATGCATAACTGTCCAGATCCAGTCTACTCAAGACAATGTAGAACTCAAATATGTAGACATAAATTGGTTCAAAATATGACTACAACTCCAAATTGTATAAAGATTTTCAGATTATTCTAGTCGACCTAGTCAACCTAGTTTTGTAATATGTAAATACAAATTTCTTTATTCAGAATCTACTTATCCAACTCTTGACCTGAACAACATCTAACATGAATATAAATTAACTACAAATATAGTATAGTCAGGCTTCTCTTCTGGTATGCATATATTACATATAACTCACTTTCAATTCTCTTTCAAAGTTCACACCTTAACGTGGCTGGCTTGATCTTGATGTTTTCTTTGCTCGATTTAACCCACTTATATTCATAGACACTCACACACATACACATACAGCGACACCCACAACACAATAGTTCACCCAAATATCTGTGCCTGGCGCATTTCCCACACCCACAGCCAACTGGAACTATGTAAGCCAATCCAATGGCCATCTGCTGAGCTTAACCCAATAAATAGCTGACATAGCTGGCTGGCTTGGCTGGCTTGGTTAGCCAGGATCCAACACATCGCAATGGCCGAGTGAGTCATAAATTGTGAAATGCAATGCACATTATCGTCAGAGCGAGATACCAAAAAGTCAAAGAGTTCCAGCTCCAGACTGGGGCCAGAAGCAGCTGAGCCCCCGAGCTGAGCTGAGCGTGGTGGACACTTTCCGGCAAACAGTTGGCATCTAGTCTATAGCCAGTGGTAGTAGTAGTTGTTGTTGTTGCTGTTGCTGTTGCTGTTGCTGCTGTTGCAGTTGCTGTTGTTGCTGTTTGTGTTATTTATGAGTTTTGTGATGTTTCTGCAAATTTTTCTATGTAAGAGACTCGCGACTCCTTTGTTTTTGTTTTGTTGTTGTTGTTTTTTATTTTCGTTGCAACGACGCTGAGGTTAGTTGAACTTGCGCCTGCCGGTCTGGCTTATCGCACGTCAATTGCGCAGACAACTTCATTGTAAGGCGCAAGAGAGATTCCTGCGCATTGATGTTGACAGCAGGAGTTCCAAGCACGCGTCCCATCCACACACACACACACACACACACGCAGAGACAGAAATAGAGAGAGAGAGAGAGAGAGACAGAGAGAGATAGAGAAACCACAGAAGGAAGTTGTGCTTGCGGTTCGAGCCTAGGCTGGCTCTGACTCTGTAGAAATCTAATTACATTTTGTGGCCGAACTTTCAATACTGTTTGAGCGATTTCCATCAGTCAATAAAAACTGCGCAAACTCCAAACTCGTGCGTCTTGTGGACACAGCAGGCACATGCTCCAACCGACTGCATCTGATATGCCCCCGGGCTGGCAACTGACGACGGCAACTGCAATTGAGAGGGAACTCTCACAACTTTATTTGCGCTGCATTTCGCGGAAATCGAAATCTGTGCGAAACTCGAAATATTTCGTTGGAAATTGGAATGCCAGTTCAATGCGAATAAAGTTTTTTTGTGTTGCCTGTTCAAGCGAATGGCTAAGAGTTTATAGAGTTTTTGTAATGGACTCGACATAATACTCAAGCATAAAAGCTGAAAGTATAGCCAACCTACGGAAAATGAGGTAGAACATGAAGTGAAAATATAAATATTTAATAGTCCACTAGATAAAAATATTTTGATTGTCAAATACTCTTTCTGAATAAGCCAATTGGTCAAACATATTGCTTAATAACTTCTGTAATACTTAATAAGGTTTTAATTTATTTTAATAAAGTTTTCAGTTATAATCAACACTCCAACACTCATTCTATAGCATATTTATGGTATATTTCCCATTATAAAAAATTCCATTTTTCTCATATATTGATTATATTTGCAATTGACCTTGAGTATAATAAATTTTGGGCTTTCAATATATAACAAAAATCATAATTGTATGAAATAGAAGAGCAACTATATGTAAAATTTCCAGACTCTGGCTGTAAGACATATGTGAGATATGTAATATTATTACATAGATATATAATTTCATAGCTGAATTACGATAATCGATAACAATACTTATCGATTTCTTGTAATCTGCTTCATCTGCGCTAGCTATTTGAAGTCTATCGCTTATATAGGTTGCAAGATCGACGGACGGAAGAAATAGACTCAGCTTGTCGCACTGATCAAAAATATATATACGTTATGGCATCTGCCACGCCTCTCTCTGGCTGTCACACAGATTATAACAAAAGTTATTACAACCTACTTTCGAAATTCAAATACTATAATTTTAAATTTAAAGAAATTATCACCGAACTTTGCCTTCTTTGTACGCCTCAAGCGAGCATCAGACAGTTGGTAACATTTGATGACCACGTTTCTGCTTTTCTTTTCTGCATTGTCAATTTTGCCATACCTCACGAGGCGTCTAACAAATTATGGAAACGTGCTGCTGGGCCGACAAACAGACAGAACCACAGACAGGCAGAGGCAGAGACAGACAGACATAGCATAGCTAGAGCATATGCTGTGCTGACAAGCGAAACAATTAAAACTAAAGTGGAAACGATCAAAAAGTGCTACCCCGGTACACAGAGATCTATTGCCGCAGATATATAGTGCAGTCCAACCGCAGTGGCTGGCAATTTGCATATATTAATATATTAACTGTAGATCTCCAACTGGCTGGGCCTACACCCTCACCAGGACATCACTCGCCCTGCGTGACTCATTTCGTGCTGGAATTCTTGTTGGTTGTTGCCGGCAATTGCCAATTGGCATTGGATGTTAGGCGTCATGTGTGCCGTATGCTAATGACTCCGACAGGACTCTTCCTCCCTTTCGCCCTCTCTCTCTCTCTCTCTGTGTTTTCCAAGTCCAATACGATATATATGGGGCGATGATGAGCTGGCTGTTCGCTTTTGACATTGTCATGCTGTCAAGCGTAACCAAACTCCGATAAGAGCAATAAAAATGAAAATAGGTTGCGAGCGGCACACAAAAGCAACAATAGCTTTCGTAACATCTGTGTGTAGAGCCTGAAATGGCAGAGTTTTTAGATGTGGCTTGAGGCACTTGGATGAGAGGCATGCACTGGGAGAAACTATGTATACATATAAATAGAATCAGTCTAGAGGAATTTAAGGAACAAAATCTGTTTGATGTTTACTCTAAGGAAAAGTCGATTGGCCTACAAAATTTTATGTTTTTTTCTAAACTGCATAAGCAAAGAAGAACACTGATGAGCCGAGCCGGTGGTCAAATAAGATCGCACTCTGTTTTACGACCACTATGTATATACCTAAATGAAATACAATTAAAAAATAACTAATAAAAGTGAGATATGAAACAAATATGTTCATTACAAAAAATATTTTCGACATTATTAAATATCCTTATGATAACGAATTATCAATATAATAAACCAATTATCAGCTTTTATATTATAAAATAAAGTAAATTATAAATATAAATAAAATATATATGTATATACAAAATAATTTTGTTTATAATCTATAAATATTTATAGATATTTATAAATTATATACAAATGTATTTTTTTTATATAAAAAAAAAATATATATATCCATAATTATTTATAAATTATATACAACATTATTTTATATAAATAAATATTTTTTTTTATTTTTTTTATTTGGAAGACACTGTGTATTTTAAATTATTTTAAAATTTTAAAAATGTTATAAAAATAAAAAAATTTTAAAAAGGAAAAAAAATGTAAAAGCTGATTATAAAAAAGATTGTATAGGTATTTAAAAAAAAAAATAAAATTAATTAAATATACGTATATAATTTATATAATTCAAAGCATCTTCCAAACTTATTTCTTCTCATTTCACATTCATTTCTCTGAGTGCATCGGCTGGCACGCGATCGGTAGCAGCCCATAATGCACGACACGTACCATTGCTATCGACTCGAACTGACTTAATATATGCACCCACACAGTGATGACACGCATACCTACGAAAAAACATAAACAACATTGAGGGAGACACCACATCAAATTGGAACTGAAAATTATGCCAATTGGTTTATCACTTGGCAACTGGAATACTGAAAAACAAAAAAAAAAAACAAGCAACATCTGAGGGGCAGACAATTGCACAGAATTAAACAGATAAAAAAATTACAACAAAACAAAACACACACAAGCATTTCGCATGCCAAATTGTATTTAGTATTTATGATACTGAAGTACAGTTGGGCGCAAAGGCAGCTGCAACCCTTTCAGATGTATTGACTGAGCCAGCGCTCCTTGGTCTGACGCCGCCAATTGAGGGGAAATAAACGCTTCCAGATCTCGTAGCGAGCCGCATTCAGACCCTCTCGCAAGATTAGCTCGTCGCCAATGTCCAGATAGTAGCGTTTCTTGAAGCTGAACGGGCGCCAGCGAATGTCGCGCAATTTCTCGTCGCTGGGCTTGTTGGGGTCGCTGCGAAAGGAAATCCATTTCAATCTTTATTTCGATTATCAAATCTCTCTCCTACGTACCCCTTGTAGGCAAAGGCAGCGAACATGCGCGTCATCAGGTCGACCATGCGATATTCATCGTCATCCTCCGTAAACATGCGACTGATCGAGGGCTCCACAAACAAATACATTAGATCGTCGTGATGGACGACGCCGTAGGGCGCCTCCTCGGGATAGTGGATGTGACTGCGTCCGCCCTGGTAGGCGAAGCGATACTGATACACCTTCGTGGCCCGAGCGGCCAGATGGACAAATCGGTGTATACCAAAGCCCGTCAGGGCATCCGAGTAGAGTGTGGCCAGCGCCTGCAGCGAGCTATTCGCCTCGAGCGGCAGATTACCAAAGTAATACTGATGCAACTCCTGGCTAATGTTCTTGGCGCGCGGACTGCTGGCATTGTAGAGGAAACAGATTGGAGCCAGGGCCTCAAAGTTGCCATTGAACGCGCTGAGCAGGGAAGGACTTTGCAAGATGGCTAAGGATAGATCAAATATAGAATTAGGGATCTCTTTCTCTCTTTCTCTTTTCACATTCCTCACTCACATATAGCTGGACCCACAAACTCATCCTTGGTCATGCCCGTTATGATGGGTATCTTCATAAAGTTGCCATTCTGATAGCTGCGCACGGGATCCTCAGTGAGAAAACGCTCCTGCCCAAGGTCGGGCTCCACCACGGGCTTCCACAGGATGAGCGGATTGTTGCGCCCGAAGTCAAACATGCGGGGCAGCGTGTTGGCATACTCCAAATAGTGTTTCTAGAGATGAGATCCTCTCTATAGTCGCCTAGCTCTAATCATTGTCTTACTCAAGCTCACCTCACGCAGACAGAGCATCATTTCCTTCAGGTCCCTCGTGCTGCATTGCAGCAGTGCCGCTTGCTTCTTGGCTACGTCCATCTGATGCTCCGGCAACGACCACTGACCCGTTGCGGCGCCACTCATCACAATGGCTCGCTGGAACAGACCCTGCGACATGGGCGACACCATGTGCAGGGTGACGGCCATGGCGCCCGCCCCATAGCCGAGCACCGTGACCGAGTTGGGATCGCCGCCAAAGCGCGAGATGTGCAGCTTTACCCAGCGCAGCAGCTGCACCTGATCCTTGAGGCCCATGTTGCCGGGTGCCTCCTGTGTGCCCGTGGCCAGGAAGCCCAGTGTGCCCAGCCGATAGTTGAATGTAACCAGCACCAGATTGCGATCCATGAAATACTGCGGACCCGCAAAGTTCTTGCTCTGGCCGGACAGCGAGTAGAAGCCACCGGGATGAATGAAGACAATGACGGGCTTCTTGGGATTCGGCTCGGATTCACTGGGCAGCTGGCGTGTGTAGATGTTCAGCCTGAGGCAATCCTCGCTCACATCCTCGCTGACCAGTCCCGGCTGCGGGCACTTGGGTCCATCGAAGGTGGCATCAAAGATATCAAACCATTGCTCAATCGGCTCCGGCGGCCTGAAGCGCAAGTTGTCGACGGGCGCCTTGGCATACGGGATGCCCCGAAAGGCATAGAAATTGCGACCCGCCTGCGAGGGCAATATGGTGCCACGAATTTTGCCCAAAGCCGTGGTGATGACCAGATCCGAGAGCTCCTTGTCGCTGCCGATGGGCACATCATCATCCTCATCCGCCAGGGCCTTGGCCACCTCGCTGCTGTTCTGCAAGACTGAAATGGAGCTGCCCAAGAGCAGCAGGAGCAGAAATCCAACTGACTGCAACATTTTCCGCGCAATCTGCAAACAAGACTGTGGAGGCTGGAGCCCAAGCTTCAGCCTTTTATAGCCCCCAACTCGACTCAGGATTGAGTCACATAAAGTTTGCAAATTGATGGGATTCTTTTATGCTGCTGAACGTGGGCGTTGGCTGTTGCTTCCTTGTTCTGTGAGCGGCTTCCCATGTCCAATTGGCGACGGGCCGTGTTAACCATAAATAACTAACGTGCTGTCCGGCCCGAGATGCACTTCCCACACACACACACACACACCCACCCAGTGCTGGTGGCACCTAGCCCAATCCCAATCCGATCTGCCGACCAGCCCACGCAACATTTTGATACGAATACTTCAGTTGGGCATTGTCTATTAATTTCTTATTGCTCCAATTTTTCCCACGTGAACTTGTTTGCGTGCTAGCGACTTATTAGATTAACAGCGCATTTAAACACCCTCCCTCGGGCTTAACCCCGGTGACCTACCCAACAAAAAAGTAGACGAAGAGAAAAACCCAAACACAAAGCGAAATTCACAGCCGAAAGTGATCCCTAAATGCTTGCTAATAGCGTTTAATGGTGAGCATTAAAGGTGAGCACAAGTCATAAAGTTCTCCAGCACAAGACGATGATGACACACCCCATTGTGCCCGGTCTCTCGGTAGAGACCGCAGAGCCAGAGCCAGAGCCAGATCCAGCCGAGAGACCAAAGTCGTTGAAGTGCGTTAAGTGTTCCTTTGTGCTCCTCTTCCGTTTGTTCTTCCTTATTTGTTTTCCTTTTCCTTTGCATTTGCGTTTGCCTGTTTTATTCCCAACCTCTCCGTTTGCTCTGTGCGCCGTGCTCAAAGGACGCACATAAATTGTCTGTTGGTGGAAGGCAGACAAAAAGCGTGCTAATTGGATTTATATTGGGCATTATGAAAGGAACTTGGTAGCGACTGCTGCTGCTGCTGCTGCTTGCCCTACTTTAAAGTGTGAAAACCTATTGGTTGGGTAGCTCTTGAGATCTGCAATTATATTTTCCCATAAATGAAGTAAAGGAATAGAAAAGAATATATGAGGGAGTTACTGGGAATCAAGTGCTGAGATATGCCTGAATATTTTTTTGAAACTCAGAATTATACAGTTTAAAAAAAAAATAATTGATTAAAAAAATATATTAAGGTGATATTTAATAAATTGTACATTTTTTGAATAAATAAATTAAAATATATGTTTTATAATATATAATTAAATAGAAAATTTACAATAGATAGCCAAATTGATATTTCCGGTCTTAAAATAATTTTATGAACGGAATGACATAAACGAATTTTTAATATATTTTAATTTTAATGTTAGTATAAAAATAAAAAAATAAAAATATACATGTTATTTTTTATTATTATTTTCTTTTATTTAAAAATATAAAATATGCTAGAAATGTATTTATTTCAGCTTTTTGTTGCGCCTATGATATTGCTTATGGCGTATATAGCATCCATGGGGGGAACTTTTTGATTCACTTCAATTTCAACAATGGGGTCTATTAATTTATTTTATTTTATAAAATATATTCTTCTTAAATGCAATAACTTAAATTCGTTCTTACCCTCGAGGAATTAAGCGACAATCAAAATTTTAAATATTTACTAGTATAGTAAGCCCGAGATCTTAACTAAATTAAATTGGAGGAAAATCGGAAGAAAATTATAACGAATATATTTAATATTTCGGCCAGGAAATATTTAGTTTTCATATTTTTTATATCCAACTGCTATGAATATAAAGCTCACATCAGACAAGATTCAGATCACAGCTAGCACATGGCCGTAGGTGCTTCTATAGGGTCCATATGTAATCCCAGCTCTGGAGAATAAATGACAGTCATTTGGACAGAATTCAACTCCTACACTGCTGAAGCTCTGGCAATAATTGATGATATGACCTCATTCTCAACCAGTTGCCACGCCCATGCGGCGATCTTCACGCCCTGACATGCTCCCTCCAGCAGTGCTAACCTAGGCCCATCACACAGAGCACACTTCATGGCAAGCTGTGCCGTTGTTAGACATTCTGTGGTCGTCTGCGCTGTAAGTATTACCTGGTAATTGTAACATCAGCTCCGGCTCGGGGCTCGGGGCTCGAGCTCGAGCTCGGCAGGTGACACAAATGCAGACGCCTCTCTGGTGCTGCAGTCAGACACTAATGACCAGACGACGTCTTGCCATGCGCCACAGGATGTGTCTGCAGTGTTGTCGTGAGGTGTGAAGAGTGGCCAAACCAGTGTCTGCTAGTATATACATACATATACATATATATATATGTATGTATGTATGTATGTACGTATGTGTTTGTTATTGCTTTACGACTCCTGCCGCGCCTTGAGAGCCGTTGCTCAAGTGTGCCCGCGGTGATTTTGTGAGTTTTTCCTATTAAAAAGTGTTTTGGTTTTAACTTTCAATTTCGATTTAATTAGCTGGCAAATGTTGACATATTGCCAGAAGCCAAAGGCGTTTGTGTGTGGTCGAGATCGCAAATAGATATACAGATATGCCTTTCACTAGAACCCGGGCACTAGTTACCATCTAATAGAGACTGGCCTTGGATATGGAATGTGCCAAGTGTTTGCCCAACTAAAAAAAAAAAAAAGAATAGAACACCAAATCCATTTTCCATTCGATTGTCAAAGCGCATAATTTATTAGCCATAATCATTAGATCGAGCGAGAGGCGTTTGTCTGTTTCAAAATTAGCATTGCATTCTATTTGCAATGCATTTCTAATGCTACCCCCAGCAGCTTAGGGGTTGGATTAGCAACCCCTCGCAAAAAAACAACGGTAAATGCACATTGACTAATGAAATGTTTGGCGATTGCGGCATTTTCGGCGGTTCGATTTCGAGTGCGCCTGGGCAAGAGGTCGTTCTGGGCCAAATGATTTTTAGTTATTTATGGCCCACAAAATCGTGACAATTGCCCCGAGTTTTTGCCATTTCCAAATTTCCACAAAAATATCAAATTTTGTTTAGCCATTTCCAATTCAGTTTATGCCAATTTGCATTTGATAGTACGCCCGCGAATTTGTTGTCACCGGAATGCCAGCTAATTAGTTGGATTTGTTTTCCAGGTTTTATGCTCTTCTGGAGCGTTCAGCGTGGCCCGTGCCCGACCGGGTCTGCCGCGGCACCTGGGCACGCGTCACACAAGAGATAAGTTTTATTTTATTTACTTTTTTTTGGTTTTTCGAAAATTTATGACAAAGCGCGCATTGCAAATTGGCATGCGGCGAGATATGAATAACTTTTGTGTACACACATATGGGTGAAAATAAAATGAACAGCATTGCATTTGCTAGGCTTTATATGAGTGCCCTTATGCATTGAGACTATTATAGATGCCTCCATGGAGACGAAAGTTAAATGCAAAATAAATAGAAAATCACTTGAATTATATAAGAATAAATAAATTAACTCTTAAATAAATGCAAAATTTTCACTGGAGATGGAAATGAAATTTGAATATAATTTTAATTCATATAACCATATTAAATATATATATATATATATTGGAATTTTTTATATATTAAAGATTCACTGTATCATATATAAATGAAAAGAATAGTCTAAATAATCTATAATATATTTCATATATAAAAAAATATAAATAATATAATATACATAATATCAATAATACATAATACAATTTTAGTCCTTAACGGCTTTAAAGTTTCTTGTTAAAATGAAACCAAAATTTTGGTTATTTGGTTTTATATATACAAAAAAATAATATTAAATATTTACTCAAAATTTAAATACAAACTTTCAGCAATATTCGTTACTTCAATCTTTGCTACTATAACGTCATGAAGACAATAATATCATTTTTAATGCAGTATATATTTAACTAATTATTTTTCCACTATCTATATCTATATATTAACTATTGTATTATATTTGGTATTCAAATATATATCTATATATTATATATTGTAATAATATGTTTTTAAAATTTTTACAAATCTAATCATCATCCATCATTTAATCAAAATTAAGAAAATGTTTTTAGATAAAGTCTGAGCGTTAGAAAAATCTATTGACTTCAAATATTCCTCACATTATAAACTGGAATTATATTATACAAGTTTTAGAGTTTTAATGTTTTTCTATATTTTTCACAGTATTTTTAGCCCACTAAAGTCTCTTCACATGCGCATCAGCAGCTGCTTCTCTCTCAACTCTGTTGGCAATCCCATGAGCATATGCAAAAATGAGTGTATAAATCGGAAATGGATGCTCACACTCTATAAGTAGAATCCACCCCGATCGAGTAAACAGGCGCGACCCAGACAACAATTGGCGAACGGTAAAAACTGTCAAAGGCAATTATCGCACTCTTTGTTCGCCTAGGCACAACAAACTGACAGACAGACAATCAGACGAGCGAACGAACGGACGGATGGATGGACGGACTGCCACAGTGATTGATCATTTGATGAGGTCTTTGATTCGCAGTTATCTCTGATAATGGTCTGGGGCTTACAGCTCGTACATCAATTTCAATTTCGAGTGGGCTGAGCGTGCGAGCGAGCCTCTAAATGAACGTGGGAGTTTCTAGTTTGCACCTTTCAATAAAACTGGCTTGGGCTCGTGATCGGACTGGGGCCAGACACCGAGCTCTGCTTACCTTTGCCATGCGAAGCACGTGCCGTCGACTCGAGGCGCTGCCTAGCATGTAAATCTGTATATGCCACTTGCAACTGCAACAGCAGCAGCCGCCTGCATAACCAACGTCGCGTTGCAGCAGCAGCAGCAGCAGCAGCAGCTGGAGCTGCAACTACAACTACAACTGCAACTGCAACTGTGGCTGCGGCTGCGGCTGGCGGCTTGCCGCAGTCTTTGCCACTTCCTTTTCGTGGTCTGTTTGAGAATTTAACCCGTGCCGTCTACGTGCTCATGGCATTCAGAGCTAAATTAATTGTTGTTGTTATTGTTATTGTTATTATTATTATTTAGTGGCTGCGTACCACCTGTTGTTGGGCAGCCAGACCTTCAGTGAGCACATTAATTGAATGTTAAAATGAAAACGCTGATCCCTTTGATTTTGCAGTCGCACTTTTCATTTCTATAATCGTCGCTGATGTGCAGATAACTTCTGATGACTGCCCGTCATATAATCATAATCGTCAACATAATCGTAATTAAGTTAAACGGGTATTCACATACATACATATGTATGTATATATATGAATGTACATATTTATTAACCGTTCAGTTTTGGCGTCTGCTTAAGCGTCTGTCGGACTGGCCGACTGCTCGGCTCGCTCCTTGTCGTAGGTCATGCGTGCGGCTGCAATGCCGACTCCGACGCCGACTGCGACTGCGACTGCGGCTGGCCGTCTGGATCGGTCGCACTTATGTGGCCTGGCCTGGCCTGGCGCTACGCTACTTCTGCTCACTTGATTGCCTATGCCAATGCGCAGACACATATGCGGGATGAAGTCAATAATTGTGTCCAGATTTCACATCTTGCTTAGTTGCGTTCGCCTGATTGGCCTGGCTAAGCGGCCAAGGAGTGAGGGCCAAGTGAGCGAGCTGCTCGACAGCTGCATGTGACAGATCAGCTTGATTTATGCAATTAATAAGTTAATGTACTATGATGTTTTTACAAAACTAAAAAAAAAAAAAAAAAAAATGTAGCTTTGTGCGTCTATATATATATTTAGCAATATTTAAATACTTAAGAATAAAAGCATAACTTTTATATTTTGTCAATCACAATGTTATTCATTAAAAATATTTATAGTACTAGCCAATTGAATATATTATATTATATTATTATTGTTATCTATCTAGAAAATATTAACTAATTTTTATTTTTTAGTTCTTACTTATTTATTATCATTATTATTATTTTAAATTAATTAATTAATATTAATTAATGTATTTATTAATTAATTATTTTGTATTGAATATATATTAAAAATAATCGATAAGCCTTTATTGGGTATTAAGTTTTTTATTAGTTCTTACACCTTTATCATATTTATTATTATTTAATTAATTATTATTATTAATTATTATTATTTATTATTATTTAATTAATTTTATATTAAACAATAATTAATAAGCCTTCATTGAGTATTTAAAAATAATTAAATTTAATTAAGTTTTTTTTATATTGTATTCCAAAAATGAAACTAATATGTTCTGTATTTCTTATCGGCATATATTTCCATATTTTCAATAAATTATATGATATCAACTATAATTACTAAACTTGCTTAAGTCTCTTATAGATTTAAAATTTGAATATTCCAATCAATAAGAATATTTATCACAAATTTAATTTCAATGTCGCAGTCGTCGCAGAGCGATTTCAATTAAATG
Organism: Drosophila arizonae; assembly: GCF_054131065.1. Classification (NCBI taxonomy): domain Eukaryota; kingdom Metazoa; phylum Arthropoda; class Insecta; order Diptera; family Drosophilidae; genus Drosophila; species Drosophila arizonae. Next base: position 24,803,550 of record NC_142923.1, on the reverse strand, counting down.
TGAACTCGGAGCCAAACTGGATTAAGAGCCAGCTCCAACCCATGCAAAAAGCCACCCAGTAGTCGAAATCGCTTTGTTATCTTATCGCGGTATCTCGGCTCGCTGGAGCACAGAGGCATTCGAATTGGATGAATGCATTTGCGAGATAAGCCAACTGAATGAGCAAAGGCCCAAGAGACAAGGTCAAGGGCAGGGTCTGCCCTGCCACAAATATGTGTATGTATGTTGATGTATATGTATATGCACATGTAAAATATGTAAATGCAGCCGAGGTTAAGCAAAAATAAAACATTAAAACTGGCAAAAACCGAACAAATTGAGCTGACAGTTCACAGGACTTGCAACAGAGCCCTCGGGCGTATAACTGCATATGAAAAGTTTTGGGGCTTTGAGGAAGGGAGAGAGAAAGAGAGGGAGTACTCCATCGTAATGATCGTGTAGAGCTGCTGGCTAGCCGGTGTTTAGGGCCGAGTTCCTTGACATGCTGGACCAATGCGCCGATGCCAATATGCGCAGAGATGCGATAATCAAACGTTTCGAGCCCCAAAACACATTAGTGTCAAATGGCTTTTGCCTGCGGGGCTGCTCTGCTCATTGTTTAAACAGGCGACAGAGGACGCGTGTTGCTGCTGCTGGGCCCCGGCATGTCCATTAAAATCATTATGCCGCAAATGTGGCAAATTTTCAACAGTTCATTTAACTGATTAAAGTGCAACAGCGACGCTTCAAGACTCCTGTACTTCTGCCCAATTTGCCATTGGTTGTAGAATTGGGCCCAAAACAGTTGCTCCAGCAGCAGAAGCTCTTTAGGCTTATGTGAGAAAATTACATCACACGAACTCTATAATTTTGGCACCTTCTGCTCTTTTTGCTTGGCCCGTGAACGAAGAAGTCATAAAATTAAATTTATGAGTCATAATTTTTATAATCAAAAAGCCTTTTAGGTGAAAGAGAGAATGATAGGAAGAGAGATGGAGAGAGAGAGGGAGGGAGAGCAGCATCGCGCCTTTTGTAATTGACTTCTAATCGATCTCATTTATAAGGTCACAATCCACTGACTCTTGAACTTCAAAAATCCATTAGCATTTACCTTAAGCACATTTGTCAAAAGGCCTCTCAAAAAATCCAAACTTGTTGTGGGTGATTCGAGTGTGCGTGTGTGTGTAAAATATTAATCAGTCAATAGGCAAAATGTTAATCCGCATTTAAAATACCTTCTTGATGTTGCTGTTGTTGTTTCCCTTGATCTATTAGTGGACCGCCCAGCGAGTCGACCAATTAATTGCGTAAATGGAAAAATTGCCTTTGGTCTGTCTTTGTCTTTGCTGGGTGCCACAAGTCACACTTTGGTTGATTTTGTTGTAGATTGTCTATGATTTTTGCTTTGACTGAGATACACTTTTACAAAATTTAGGGTAATAGAAAACAAGATTGTTTTAAGGCAGGGATTGACTTAGCATCAGTTAAGGTTATTTATTTTACAAATTGATGTTTTGGAAATTATTTTTAAATTTTAGAGGCAGTAGAGTCTGGAGATTTAGTTCAGTTTTCATTACTATGTATATGCTACATTAAAGCTGATTAACTTTTGCTTAGTTTGGGCTCATATTCCGAAAAGTAAAATATATGTATTTATTTATAAAAAATATTTATTATATAAACAATGAAAATTTAAATAATTATTTTAGACTTTTTCTATTATTCCATAGTTAACCAAAGCTAAAACAATTTGAATATACATATATTTCCTACGAGTAAACGTTGCTTCTTTAATATAAGTATATAAACAAGCTTACGTTTTCTAAATTGAAAAAAAAAAAAAATAATAATAATAATAATAATAATAATTTTCTGTTTCATTTATTTAGTTTTTAGTTTTATTTATTTTTTACATAACCAATTTTTAAAATTTATTATGCATATTTTAGTATATTTTATTTTGCAATAACTTTAAAATGATTAATTTTTATTTTTTTATTTATTTATAACTTTTTTTTTTTGGTTCTGAATTATACTTTTTAATTTTTTTATAAATATTATTTATTTGTAATTTTAAAACTGATTTTTATAAAAATATTTTTTTATATTCATAAATTTATATTCATAAATTTTTTCCCTTATGTGAATTTTCTTAATTTTTTAATGTTATATTACATTAATTTTTTTAAGCTTGTGAAATTCCAATTTCTCTCAGTGCATAGCTGAGCTAATTAATTAATAATTTTTGTGCTTGAAAGCGTCTGAAACACATTTGAAACTATACCAATTTTTATTTATTTTAACGGCGCAATGATTAATTAGATGCGCCAAAAAAAATCGGAATATTTTTGTTAATTTTTTGTTTATATTCTGTTTAATAAATGTATTTTTTGTTTATTGTTTTTCTTCTTCTTCTGTTGTTGTTGTGACTCAGTGACAGGCCCTTTTAGTCTTTTTTTTTTTTTTTTTTTTTGGTCGCTGTAACAGCTTGAGCTTTTGGAGCTGAAGAGCACGCGCTCATTAGAGCGCACAGCCAGGCCAAACACTGTTGGAGACTATGTTGGAGCTGGAGCTGGAATCGGAGTTGGAGTTACGTGTGTATGGACCACACCGAGTGTATCTACATTAAACAAGGCACGATTATGATAATGTTGAGCAATTAATTGCGAAAAGCCAAAGACCTGAGCGCAGCTGCAACAAACTAAACATTCACGAGCTGTAAACTAATGTGCGTACGAGTGTGTAGTGTGTGTGTGTGTGTTTTTACTATTTTTGTTGCGTTGAAATATGTTTTTGTCACCCGTATAATTTGGCGACTCGAGCGTTAAAGCGACAACATCGTCGGCAAGAGTCGAACAGACCAAGAGCTAAGAGCCAAGAGAAGTAGAAGCCATTGCCGCACATCTTGAGGCCCAATCCCGTATAATCAGCCCAGGTGAGTGCGTACTGCCCTTTTAATTATGGGTCACAGTCAATGAGCAGCAGCAGCAGCAGCAACAGCAGCAGCCGCATTTCTTTGCATTTCCTGTCAACGGCAGCTCAATTTTCACTTTAACGCCTGTTTGCTCATGAGCTAATGGCAAGTGGTTTCGCCCTCGGGCATTGTCTAAGGGCGTCGTTTAAATTTAACTGGCTGTTGGTTAATTGTTAGCCAACCAACTGGACGCATAAATTTGTTTTATTACTCTTTTGTTTAGTTGTTTTTATTTGTAACTCTTGGCCTAAATGGCGATGCGGGCCGATCAGGTGAAAACACAAGAGAGAGAGACAACTCCACAGCCACTCCAGCTCCACCCCGACTACATCTCATCTGCCTTGGCTACTGCTCGTTCTCATTACCAAAAACCGTTCACAATTTCCGTTCTCATTGCTTTGCTAACCATGTTATTATATTCATTTGTTTATGTTTTTTTCTTCTTTCTTTATTCATTTTCTTGTTTTCTTTTTCGGCCATTGGCAATTGGAATATTTAAGAAATTGTTGGGCGGACACAGAGTTAATGAATGGCGCTCATCGATTTAACGAATCGCCCAGTCGAAACTGCAAACCAGATTTGCATTCGAAAATGATTTAATTTATGCAGCTGACTTTTGAAATTGGTCAAGTCGATCTCAATGTGAAATGTGTTAAGTACTTTATTAAGACATTGAATATGAATTAATGCAACTGAGTGAAAGAGCGTAGTTAAATCTTAAATTAAATTTTTAGATTAATATTTATATTTACCTAATACGGATTCATGCAGAATATCAATTAATTAAATATTTAGCAAGTGCCCAATGACTTGAAATAATTAGTTAGTTGAATATATGGTAAATAATATATAAAGATAAAAATATAAAAAAAAAATTGATAAAAAATAAATATAAATAAAATATTTGAAATATTTAAGTATTTAACTATGTGGCAAGTATTTGGAAATCGTTTCTTATGATTTATAATAATAATGATGAAAACAATAGGTAAAATCGCTTACACCCTAAGAAAAAAGAAAAAAAAAAAAAAAACATGTACATATACATATGTATTTAATTTATTTTAATTTTTTTTATATTAATGTTAGAATAATATGGCATGTATGAATATACCGTAAGATAATAAATTATCAACATATATATATGCATATATTACATCAAATTAATTATTATTAATATTATGAAAAAAGCAATGAAACGAAGAAATTTTGTTTTTTTGCTTAGAGGATACAATGAAATACAATAAATATATATACAATTATTTCAAATACAAAGGCTTTAGTAAAGGAAGCGGCAAATATGCTAACAAATAAAAACAAACAAAGCTTAGAAAATTCTAGAATACCCAAACTACGCATGATTTTATAACAATACTTTTAAAGCTGAAACGAAATTTGCGTACATAAAGGAAAGATAGATAGCCATTTCATTGCTTTCCTTTTAGACGTCACACAATTCAAAACAAACAAGCACACACATATACATGTTTCATTTACTTTAAATCAAGTTCAATTCAATATTTCAAGTACTTCTGCTACAATTGATTGTGCAGCGCAAATTAATATTGAAGAGAAAGAGAGCGAGAGAGAGTTGGAGATTAAATAGTTTCCAAGCTCTTCAAGCTTGCCTCAAAAGCAAAACATAAAGCAATTGATAAGCTTGAATCATAAGTAAATAATTACATTTTCCATTATAATTATTATACAACAAGAGACAAGAGATACTTCAAAAGACTCTCAACTCCCTTCAAAACTCACACACACACTCGCACACGCACTTAAGCAGATAATGAGCAATGCCGGCTGTACACACGCTCGCCACACTTTACTGAGCTAGAGTGCCTTTGAGCGTTTGTATGTGTGTGTGTGTGTGTACGTGCGCGTCAGCAGCTGTTATCCGACCAATCAGCGACGACTGGAATGAGCATGGAATAGGCAGCGTGCGCAGACACACATATACACACACGAAGAGATACTCGTATCATTTGCAATGAGCATACGAACGCCGCGTCGACAGCTGCGACGGCTGCTGCTGCTGCTGCTGCTGTCGCTCTGTCTGCAGCTCGTGGAGTTTTTGGCTGTTGATTATGCGCCGACGTCGTCGTCGTCATCAACGTTTGTGGAGTTTTTTTTTTTTGCCAAATTTATGCGGGTGGGTCTGTTCATGGGTCCAATGGGTCTCTCAGCTGCTGCTGCTGTTGTTGTTGTTGTTGTAGTTTTGTAGGTGGAGCCAGGCATACTATAATATCGTTTGATTGTTGACAAAACTTTGCTGGCTGGGCTGGCAGCGTCGTTTTTGTCTTCAGAGCCCGAAGTTTATGCTCAATTTTATGTTTTGTTGCTTTGTATCTGGCAGATACGTACATTTTGCCCTGCTGCACACACACAGAGCGCGCGCACAGGTTGCCACGGCGAAAGGTTGTCATTGTTGTCGTCGCCACCGTCGTCGGGCCATCATCATCCATTGTCACAAAACTAGCGACGGTCGTTTTACAAGTCTATTCGTCTATGCTATCTAACCGTTAGATACAGTGACAATTGTGTTAAGGGCCACGGAAGTCAACGTCATTCAATATATACAAATTTTTGATTATAATGGCCAAGTGCTGCAATTGTGAAGTGCCTACAGTTTGACAAGAGCTCAACTATTGGATAATAAATCGGGCAATATACCAGCGATACACACACATATATATACATTATATATACACTCGTGCGACTGTGGATTAAACGCATTTGTTTTGGAATATGGTTGTTTTGTAAGTTCTGTTTGGCATATAAATACATAAATATAATAATATATATATATTATATGTATATATCGATGCCTCTCAAGTCCCTCGACGCCAGACAAGGGCATTTCCAGAAACATATTTAAACTCACATTGACGTATTGACGATAAAAATTTCAATTGAAACGTAATCAGAAATGAGAGACCAAACAATCATATGTTGTCGACTGAGCATTACCCTGTTGCCGCTTAGAATCTAGCCCTTTGCAATGGCATCTATAGTTTCCATATCTTTACTTTTCTAGCGAAAGAAGTTCGAATGCTGATTCGATACTGCATATACGTAATAGTTTATCAATCATTACATGCACTTTAAACTTTTTAATAATTTATTGTTTTTTTTTTTATTTTTTTTTTTTTTTATATTATTTTCAACAACATTTTTGTCGAAACAAAAATGTAAAATATGTAAAATATCAATATAATAAACAAATTAGAAAGAACATTTTCTTGTTTTTTTTTTTTTTCTTAAGCAAAACTAATAATAATCATTTAATTCCAACGTACTTTCAATACCTTCAGAATATTATATTTAGAAATCAACACATTGTTGCGGTTAAATAATTCAAACTGCGGGCACGAATAAAATGTTACAGAAACTGGAGAAGCAGAGCAACAAAACAGAAATAATTTTACAATAATATGTTTTTAATAAGCACTATTTGCAATATTGGCAATATATATATATATTGGCAATATATATATATATATATATATATAAGGCAATATAGCTTAATTTAAATAAACAAATCAATAAAATAATCTCCAGCTAAGCAATCATAATGCAGGAAAATTTTTTTTATTTATCTTAAGTATGCAAATGAAATTATAAAACAATTTTAACAATGTTTAATTATATTGTGGGCTTTTAAATCGCGATATCGAAACACGTATTTTACACTTACAATAAAGAACATTTAAAAATTCGCAATAAGAAAAATATATATTGCCAATCGAAGGTTGGATACCCTTAAAAAATAACAAACTATTGATTGATCATTTATTATTACTATTTATTCATTATTAATTTTAATGATATTGAAAGAGTGGACAATACAAATATTTAAAATAGTATGCATGAGCAATAAACATAGTAATAGAAAATATTTAAAATGTTTAAGATAGATTAACATATTTTAAAATCCGTTGCAGAGATGACCTTTTAGTAGGGTTCTTAAGAGGACTGTAGAGGCTATTACTATTACTATTATCTAAAGATTCGATAGTTCTACTAAATTAAATCACGAACCATTCTAACCCCTATAGATATGTACTATAGATATACCAAAAACTACAAATCAAAACCATTGCGCAAATATAATTAAAATTGAAATCAAGATAATACTTATGACGTTTTTCAAATCTAATTTCGCATTGAGTTCAAATTCTAATGAATAAACGTATGTCTATACATATATGAAGCACTTAAAGAATTTAAAATTTCATTAAAAAAATCTAACATAATTACGAAATGCTATGATAAGAGGCCTAAAAATTTAAGCAATAAATCGGTATAAATAAAACAAATGAAGAAAAAAAAACAACAAATATCAATAAAAAGAAAAACATCGAAATAAGCACAAAAATATTTAAATTATTTCAAGCGCTTTATTATGCCAGCGATCTAGACAGAGAGAGAGAGAGAACGAGAGGGTGTGAGTGAGAAGACTTAATAACACTCCAAAACACGCCGCGGGAATCACAGACCACACACAAACACCTAAAGGTTCCAAAGCGGGGGCTGACTGGACCAGTGAAAGGGGTACAAAAAAGAGAGAGAAAGAGTGAGCGAGAGAGAGGGGGAGAGAGAGCAAATAGTTATGTATATAGACATATTTTGTAGGTGACAAAGTTATTATAGTCGGCTCAGAACAACGAAGTGCGGCTATCAGAATCAGATAAGCGCGCTACGAAGTGTCAAGCAGTCAATTTACGTACCCAAAACAAAGCGACAACCGACAAACGAGCCACACGTGAAACAGGTTCAATGCGGACCACCACGATCCCAACTCGATCAGGTATCATAGGCGAAGCGCTGGCCTGCCGCTGACTTCCCAGTACACATAAAAAGAATCAAGACAGAATAGGCATCGAACGAGCTAAGTTGAGGCCCGGGGCGAGCCAGAGATTGAGCATATTGAGACTGCGTCCGTGATTGGGGCCTCCGCGACAGGGCGCCCTCTAATGAGGCGCGTTGCCTCGACAAATTTATTGCTAATTGTAGAGCGAGGCCCACTAAACGTTTGCCGCATAAATCTAAGCGTTGATCTCCCACGTCTGCGTGGATCACACAGGAGACGAGACGAGACGCCTTGGAGTCTCTGTCTCTCTCGCTCTCACTCTCTCTCTCTCTCTTTCGCACTGTTGATCTGTTGATGAGTCACAGCGCCGGCGCTTTAAGTGCCAATAATATTGTTAGCTGGCGCTCGGATTACGATGTGGTACTTGATTCTCTTAACTGGGCTAACGCTAACGGTACCTGCCTGCCGTCTACTCTGCCCATTTAATGTCACGCCCCGAAGAGTTATGCATGCCATGACACGCATAAACCCAACAAGCATTTCATTTGATTGTTTCGGAACCCACGCAACGCACAACGATATCGTAAACCAAGTTCAGACCATTTCATAGGAATCGTTTAGTCGACTTATTTAGATTGAAGCTTGGCCAATAAATAATAGCTTGAAGTGATGCCAAAGCGGCAATAAGATAAAACTCACGTGCATTTCGTTGAGTTTAGGAACTTTTAACTTAAAGTACCTTAGCTTCAGCTTAAAGTACCTTCAGCTAAGAGCTAAGGTAACCCGCATTCAAAGTGTGCTTAGAGTTGAACTCTTTCGTTTGCTTTCAGCGTTATTTAACATTATTTGAAATTAATGATGAGCCGAGAAGTGAATAAAAAACCAAAAGAATGAAAGCATGTAACAGATGTTAAGTACGTAGAAAACTAAAATTAGATGGGAAATGTTAAGTAATAATTGCAAAATTCGTATATTTTAGGTTCTATGAAGAAAAATGAGTCCGTTTTTATAAAAGTTTTGAAATATTAACAAAAAAATTAAATATCTGAAAATGAATCATAAGCTTGAGTTATTTATATTTATATTTATTTTATTCCACTTCTTTCTAGAATTCTAGAGTTTTCTTTGATGAAAATATATTAAGTATCAGATTATTATTATTATTTTTCTTTTGAATATTTTTTATCGTATAATTAATTATATTTTTATACTTTTATAGTACAGTTATATTGAGTTGGAGTAAAGCTGATAAGAAATGCATCTGTTCCAATTCTTGATATGGTTCACAAACTGTATTACTGTTCATAAAACATTTTTTCATATTAAAAAGATTAATGATGAGCTGATATTAATAGTGGAATTGAATCGGAATACAAGTTTAGTAATATCCATACATATAAAATATAAAAATTATATCCAGTTAAAACTCGAATATTAACATTAGCACAATCAGCATTACAAACATTAGAGTATATTGTTTATATTATGAATATTTAAAAGATTGGATTGAGCTAGTGGAGCATAAAACTTTATTCCCTGATTTAAAATCAGGATCAATTAAACGTTAGAGTTTTAAGCTGTGGGAAATCTGTAATATTAAGAGAATATGTTTAAGAAAAGAAGGAATATTTCTTATAACTCTGCCAGATGCTTTACCAATTATGTGCATATATAATTAATTTATATATGTATATAAACATTATATTTGATAATAATTTGAATAAGGAAATTCAACATGAATTTTGCTTTTTATATACAGTAAATTATCTAACAGGTATGGAATGACTTTATTCGGATGGATGAACTTTATTCGTAAGACTAATTCGTAAGAATACAAATTTTCTCAGTATTAAGTCTTAGGAGGAACAAAGTCTTAAATCGAAGATAAAGCTAATCGGTCTTTAAGAGCTATCAGCGATTTATGCTGGTGTCTCACTTCTACTGACTTTCCAAACGTCTTATCTTATCTGAAAGCCATAAGGATTAGCTTGGAATGAACACATGTTGAATCTCCTTTGCAGAAATGGCTACACGTTCAAGGCGCACTACCAACAACTCTCACAAACAGAGCCGCATCTGCATCCGCATCCGCATCCACAGCTACAGCAGCAGCATCATCAGAGTCAACAGAGCCACTTGCAGGCAGCATCCAGCGGGATGTCGACGCACAACAACAACACTCACAACAACAACAACAACAACAATGTCAGCAAGAGTAAACGAGATTGGGACATCAACGACGCGATCGTGCCGCAGGTGGCCGACATGGAGTTCGATGAGTTCAGCGAGTGGAGCGACGGTCATGTCCGGCTGGTCTACTCGGTGCACAACGAGGAGGCCAAGAAGCACATCTCCGGCTGGGCCATGCGCAACACCAACAATCACAATGTGAACATCTTGAAGAAGAGCTGCCTGGGCGTGCTCGTCTGCTCGCAGCACTGCACATTGCCCAACGGCAGCAAGATCAATCTGCGGCCGGCGATATGCGATAAGGCGCGACGCAAACAGGAGGGCAAGGCGTGCCCCAACAAGAGCTGCCGCGGCGGCCGGCTGGAGATCAAGCCCTGTCGCGGCCACTGCGGCTATCCGGTCACACATTTCTGGCGGCATTCCGGCAATGCCATCTTCTTTCAGGCCAAGGGCGTGCACGATCATCTGCGACCCGATCCCAAGAACTCGAGCGTCTCGAAGCGAGCCTTCGGACGAGTTTCTCTCACGGCCGGCAAGAGCAGCTCCAGCCTGACGGGCAGTAGGTCGAGCAGCGTGCCCAAGAAGTCGGTCATAGCAGGCCTGGTGAAGCAGGTGAAGGTGAGTTCCACTCCCTGTTATCGATCTCTTCCCAAGTCCCATTCAAACTCTCTCTCTCTCTCTCTCTCTCCCGCTAGCAGCAACAGAATCTCATGAGCAAAGTGCTCAAGCGCTCCGCAGCCAGCCAGCCACTGGGTCACTCAGCTCTGGAGATATATCAATTCAATGGTGAGTCAATTGGAGTCTGTTAATCGCTTCGCCAACTCATCTCATACCCCGATCCTTTATAGCCTGCGGCAAGTGCACCACGTATAGCCACTGCACGTGCAGCTATTTGGAGGACAGCACGCGCGCCCATCAGCTGAGTCAATCCTCCAACTATATGAACAGCTCCTGGCCGCTGGCCAATGTCGCCAGTGAAGCAGCCAACTGTGAATCCTCGGCGAATGTGTTCACGGTGAATCATCAGCATATCACCTACAATTATCCCATCTACCATGCCACGCCCACGGCTGCCACAGCCGCGCCCAGCAAATCGCCCAGTCTGCCCTACACGTGCATCTCGGAGCTGGCCTACCAGCCGCCCAATCACCCCCAGTCCACTCCGTCTGGCTTCGCTAGCAACGCCCTAGGCAACAGCAGCTGTCAGCTGGCATACGAGTCGAGTCCACAGCTGGCTACGCCGGAGCCGGAGTTCATCAACTACTCGCAGATCAAGCACCTCGAGCTGGGCTGCAAGAACGAAACGACGCCCACCATCAAGTACAATGCGACCGTGGAGACGCAGCCGGTGGCGAGCTATACGGAGGATAACTACGATTACTACTACCAGCGTGAGTCAACCAAGTCCGACTACGAACTGCAGCATCAGCATCAGCAGCAACAGCAACAGCAGCAGCAGCAAGATCAGCAGCAGCATTACGGCAACATTTCCGGCGGACACGCTCACTACTACGAAAGCGCCAATAGCTACAGCGGCGTCAGCTACTTTGATACGGGCACCACGGCGCCAGGTGGCGCCATAAGCAGTAGCAGCGGCTGCGGCAGCGGCAACGGCTTGAATCCGAGTCTGGAGCACGGTTCCAGCTACGGCAGCTATTACGATCATTATGCCAACTATGAGCAACAGATGGCGGTAGCAGCGAATGGCTTTGCTGCCGCCGGCGGCTCTGCTGCAGCTGCTGCTGCTGCCGCGGCCGCTGCTGCGGCCTCAGCTGTCACAGCTGTGGCGCCACCTGCGCCGACGCTCACCTATCATCATCATCATCACCATCATTTGCATCATTCGCCGCAACACGCCCCCCCACAAGCAGCCGCCCATGCGGCCCATTGATAAGTACTTAAAAAGGCGCCGCATTACTCATAGTTTGTAGGCTCAAGATTTGAAATCGATATATATTTACATATATTGTGTATCTATATAAATAGTACTGTGTAGTTGTTTTCTTATTTTGGCAAAAATAAATTATTAAGAAATGTTGATTTGTAAGTGTGTGTGATTTGCTCATAATTCATTACGGCTGACAACAAAGTTTGCTGAAGCTCAGGGACGTTCATTGAAAAGTTTTATAAAGAGAATTGGTTACAAAATGCCCTGAAATAAAGAGCCGTTATCCCAAATATACCAAAACCCATAATTGTATAAAGTATATAAAACAAAATGAAACATGTAGGGACTCTTGATATAAAGATTTCCCTACTATAATTTAATAAAGATTTCTTTAATTTAATTTAAAAAAAAACTAAATATCACGAATTTCAGTTTTCTGAAACAAGCTTAATATATAGTGACTTCCAAAGCAAGTCGAGAGTCCCTAGCTCTAATAGGTAGAGGCATACAAACATAAATATATACATATCTGTTTTAAATTATTTTTTATGTATAAAAGTAAGCAATTTATATATTATTTTAGGTAACAGCATTTATATTAAATATTTATTTATTATTAAATATGCTTATATATATTTAATAACTCAGCTTATATATAAAGGAAGCAAAATATTTGTTGTGGTTAAGACCTAACGCCTAATGTGTGCACTCTAGCGCCATCTAGCGTTCATGAGTATCAACATTGACCAACAGCGGTGCCACCTGTCGTAAACATTTAACATGAGCAACAGCAGCGCCATTTCAGAGCTGCATTTCAAAATTTTCATATAAAACATGCATTGCTATTTTAAATTGATCTTAAATATCTAAAATTTATATTATATTTTAATAAAAATTTTAATTTAAAGAGAAAAGTTCACTTTAATAAAAAGCAATAAATGTAAATTTAATACCTGATCATTTACTTTGCACCTAAAGATCTAACGTCACAAATGCACACTAGCGACATCTGGCGAATGAAAATATAAACATAGCCCAAATAGGGTCAGCTGCTAAGGTCAAGCCGTTCGCACTGCAGAGTTGTATTTTATAATTATATTATATAAATATTTAATGAAATGAAGAATATTAAATTTAAATTTATATTTAATTTCTTAATTTGTCTTTTACTTTTAATTCATACATTAAACCACAATACATGAACATATAGCCAAAAATATAATTGAATTATTATGTGTGACCTCTGCAGCACGCCGCATAAATTCACCAGCCCTGCCAGCTCACACCAATTTGCCACGCTCTCCCGCTCTTTTGCGTGGCGAGTTTGCAACGCTCGTATATGATAGCGGATGCCAACGCTTGGCATCGCATTAGCTTGTTTAAATCCCCACGAGTTGGTTGCGTGTGCTCCGAGTGCGGTTGTATTTAATAATTGAGAAAACTTCAGACAGCTTTACCGGTTGTTCTTACGCCTAACCTAACCATCAAACCACAGCAACAGCAACAGCAACTATTTACAAAATGGTGTACACAGTTACAGACACAGTGAGTATTACAATTATTGTAATTGCTTTCGCTCATTAGGTTAAGTAATGTGCAAAATATATTGCACTCTCGCCTCGTCTCGCCCCACTCGCGTTTCGATAGTTTGCCCCAATTGCCATACGCTTCACACAAACAACAAATATATATGTATTTATATATATATATATATATATGTATATACATAGAGAAAACCAGTATATGACAATGATATCATCTCTTCATTGAAAGCCAACGCGTCGCCATAGAAAGTAGCGAATTCAATTTTTTATGCCTTCTCCAACTGTTTGTATGTGTAAGAATTGTGAAAAAGCAACTAGACGGACAATAAGTACACAATTCTATATACATACATACATACAGAAATATATACATACAAAACTATGCAATGTATTTGCATTGCTATACTAACTAACCTCTAGTTTACCAGACAAACCTCATTTTCATCACGATGAGTTTGCATTTCATTTATCAGTAAAAAAAAAATGTATTTGTTGTTGCTGTAATTGTAGCTGGGACACAGGGTATGCTGGCCTTCGTGTTACCCTTTAATCGCTTTTGGCGGGCCAGCGAAAGCTACGAAAACCGGTTTCAATTTCCATACAATGCTAACTAAACACCGTCTTTTGACATTTCTAAAAGAAATACAAATGTCTTACGTCAGCTTAGTAAATATATTAATTATTTATGGGCACGCAATAAAAAAATAGAACTAAGATTTTTCACAATTTTTTATGACGTCACAAGGTTCTCATTAGTTCTCATTAGATCATTCAGTAAAATAAACATGTCTTTATGTGGTTATATGCTTAAAATACATTTACAAACAAATATACATATATATATATATATAATATATTATTGTGGTTAAGAATTGTTGATATACAAAAAAACATATCTCTCGTTGAATGGGAATGCTTTTGATTTCACAGGGAAAGGCTAGAAAAATAATAAGCAAAAATCTAGAAACGGAAGTAAACAAGTGCCTTATCAAATTTTTAAGTTTAAACCTATATCCAAATAAAAAAAATATTAAAAAAAAAATATTAAAAAAAAAAAATAAAAAAAAAATATTTAATGAATTTTAAGAAGGTTTTTTATTTTGATTTAAGCAACAGTCATACTTTGCTTTAGGAATGCATATATCCGGTTTCTAATTTCAGGTGGAATTGTTGATAAAAATTTTGTCAGATAAAAAACAGGAAAAGCCACTGTCACAAGTTGCTAATTATCTCTCACATTAATATTCGATTTCGTAACCCTAGTCGGAGTGCACAAAATAGTGTCCCAGCTTTTGCAATGTATAGTTAATAAATATTTATAACTTTAACAAAACTTGGTTTAAGACAGTTCTATCAAAGTTGTCAATAACCTGTTTAAAAGAAAACAGAAACAGCTCTAATTTCTTAGTCATCAAAGAAAAACAAAATAATAGCTTTGTGCAATATTTATGATGTATGATTCATTTCAATATCATCAAATTATGAAATTATTCTTTATGCTTTTAACTATTTTTGACAATTGATGTCTTTTTAAGAAAATATTAAACATATATGTATATTGCTGATAAGATCTCAACTATTTAAATATTTAAACTATTTTCAACTAGGGTAAATGAAATTGGGTAAACATTTCGCCATGATTTTGTAGTTGAGACAGTAAATGATTGCTCATTGATAATTCCAGCTGATGCCGTGAGTGAAATCTTCAATCAATAGGATAAGATAAATCAACAGAAATATATGAATCACGCGCATGTCTCACAGCTCGGTTTTAGATATTGTGTAGGCAGCTCGGAATTGTAGCCAAATTCCATTCAACAAAGGTGCATATGAATGCGAAAACAAGTTAACTATATATATATTTAGTTAAATCATTTCGAATTATTCATTCGAATTAAAATAATAAAGAGATTGGAATAATCACAGTTCCTACAACAAATGAACACATATTAACTGTTACGGTTCGTCATTTCTGGCGTTAACTGTAGACAGTTAGAAGTAGTACAATTCGAGCCTCAGCTCAAACACAATGAATCACTCAGCAATGAACATAAAATATCGTGCTACAAATGACTGCAATTAATAAAAGGTCATTCAACAGAACGTGACAGAGGCGGAGCGGACTAGGACCAAGACTAATCAATGCAAATGTTTAGGTGAAAGTACAACTAGTTAGTACACGCCCACATTATAGTACAATGCACGCCCACTAACATGCCAATTGTTTTCTATATTGATTCGTTATGAATATGGAAGTAGAAAAGTACCTCAATTTACGTGCGACCTGCGAGTCTCAATGAAACAAATGTTTTGAAAGAATATCAATATCTAATCTAGATATATACGTATAATTACTTGTAATATAAATATTTATGTTCATATTCTATTTTATATTGTATTGAAAAATTTGAATTTTTGTATATTTATAAAGTGATTATAGAAATGAATTTATATTTCTATTGCAATGAAATGCATGCAATTTATAAAGGTGTAGAAAAAGTCCAAGTAAACTAGGAATTTTTATGCTTGAACAAATTTGTATAAGAATTATTTATTTTGAAATTTTGGTACATTTTTAAAAGTAATAAAATCGCAATTCTCTTGATTTTTGTTCATATTGAGGGAAATCAAACATATATACATATTTATTTATACGTGTTTGAGGTCAATCAAAATATTTCTGAATTTATATTTCAATATAGGCCAACCGACATTTTTGTGAAATATAATACAGCCACATTCAACAAATGCAAAAATATTTCTACAAAATTTCGACATGTGAATTATGTTTTTATGTGATTCAAGAAGAGCTAAAATCAAATAATTCCCAAGCAAATTGAATTCGAATTTATACATAAATTATGAAATATTTTTAACAAAATAATTGTTATTCAATTTTTGTGAATTCCAAATATGAATCAAATTGTGATTTTAGACCAATAAGCTCCATTATAGGGATTTCTCATTTTTAATAGGTTCAGAGCAAAATAGCAAAATATATACAAAAATTATGCACTAAGAATTTTATTGAAATTTAATACAGACACGTTCAAGATATACGAAAAACATTTTGGAATTTAATTCAAAATATAGAAAATATTGCGAAATAGCTTTAAGCATGTCTGCACGAGTATCTGTGTGTGTGCTTGTGTCTGTGTGTGTGCAAATACATAGTTAGATTCAGGTCAAAAGTTAAGTTATGTTCTACTCGCACCGACTCGCGAGTCCAATTTGAATGACACACGTTGTCGATGATTAAGCAATTAAGCAAATGGCTCCCTGTTCACGTGGTTGGGCGAAAAGAAGGGTGGAACGCTTCACTGGCTGGGCAAATAAGTAAAAGTCCACACACAAATATTTGAATGCAAAATGATATAGAACAAAATAAATAATAATTGTTATTCAATTTTTGTGAATTCCAAATATGAATCAAATTGTGATTTTAGACCAATAAGCTCCATTATAGGGATTTCTCATTTTTAATAGGTTCAGA
Organism: Drosophila arizonae; assembly: GCF_054131065.1. Taxonomy (NCBI): domain Eukaryota; kingdom Metazoa; phylum Arthropoda; class Insecta; order Diptera; family Drosophilidae; genus Drosophila; species Drosophila arizonae. Next base: position 24,786,669 of record NC_142923.1, on the reverse strand, counting down.
GCAAAATAGCAAAATATATACAAAAATTATGCACTAAGAATTTTATTGAAATTTAATACAGACACGTTCAAGATATACGAAAAACATTTTGGAATTTAATTCAAAATATAGAAAATATTGCGAAATAGCTTTAAGCATGTCTGCACGAGTATCTGTGTGTGTGCTTGTGTCTGTGTGTGTGCAAATACATAGTTAGATTCAGGTCAAAAGTTAAGTTATGTTCTACTCGCACCGACTCGCGAGTCCAATTTGAATGACACACGTTGTCGATGATTAAGCAATTAAGCAAATGGCTCCCTGTTCACGTGGTTGGGCGAAAAGAAGGGTGGAACGCTTCACTGGCTGGGCAAATAAGTAAAAGTCCACACACAAATATTTGAATGCAAAATGATATAGAAGCGGATAAAAGTTGAAGTGCATATAAAATATATATATGCATATGTATATGTATTTTTGTATATAAAATGTGTATATAAAAGAGCTGCAAACAGCATTCCTTATTTGACACACTAAACGGGGTTACTGAACGTGCTTATCACACCTGTTAAAGCACGCACTGATAAGGAGCAACGTGCTACAGTAGAACGAGCAAAATCGATCGATGTTGGCCTCCAAAGCGATAAGAACTAATAATTACATATATGCACACTATATATTTAGCATATATAAGTGCTCAACATAATCAAAAATTCACTCTGAAAAGAACTTTATAAAGCAATAAGAAACTACAGCTTAACAGCTTGTACCTGATATAGCTGATAGTAACTAAGTATAATATATATGAAATTACAGCCATAAGAGGTAGAGCTTGGAAATACCATTTATTATAAGGCTCTGAATTTAATAGCTGATATATCTTGAGCAATATGCATGTGCATATAGCACCATAAGAAGCAAATAAAACTAATTGCCTAGTATATCATCTTGCAAGGGACTGCATTGTGCCTAAAAATATAAAGAGCTGCATTAATTCGATAAGAAATACTATATCCGAGCACTGTAAAAAAGCAACTTCATGCTGCAATAGAGTTAACGATATAAAGAATACTTTGTATTCAAATCTATTTAATATTATATGTGTGTAAATTATCTTATTCATTCAATACAAAATTCCAACTAAGTAGAAAATAGACTCTTTCAAATCATGAAAAACCAAAACACATTCATCATGCAAGAAAAACTATAGAAATATAGGAGTTCGCATTTGCTAGAATGTATTTAGTCTTAAAGCAATAACTAGGAAATAAAAAGAATACTAATACTTAGTTTTAAGTGGCATTGTTTATATCAAATAAAAATAAAAAAGAATAAATATTTATTAATATTTATTATTTATTCTTTACAATTTCAATTGAAAAAGCTCAAAGTCTTAACATTCTTGAAGTATCTAGATAAGCAAAATTAATTTATATAAATCACACCTTTCAATCTGAACTATATTATTTCTTTTTATGCATGAGTAAAATTATTAATGGAATTGTTGTAGTTCATTAGGGTATATTATAATCCATGTTTGACTAAATCTAAAACATAACCTCATTTCTGTTATTTGCAGAACGACTTCAAGACACAGCTGACGAATGCGGGCGATAAGCTGGTCGTTGTGGACTTCTTTGCCACCTGGTGTGGACCCTGCAAGATGATTGCGCCCAAGCTGGAGGAGCTGGCGCAGCAGTTTTCCGAAAAGATTGTTGTGATCAAGGTAGAGAACCTAATCAATCCTAATACAATTGCTATACAATTAATCGATGCTTTCTGCTGCTCGCCAGGTTGATGTTGATGAGTGCGAAGACATTGCCATGGAATACAACGTATCCAGCATGCCCACGTTCCTGTTCATCAAGAACTCCGTCAAGGTGGAGGAGTTCGCGGGCGCCAATGCCACCCGATTGACCGAGACCATTCAGAAGCTCATCTAAGAGCAATTGCAATAGAAGTTAAACCTCAATGCCTCTTAAAATTCTTCTTTTTGTTTCTTTGTAAAAATGGATTGTCGTCGTCAAGCAGCAGCAACAGCAGCCGTCAGAAAAGACAATTCGCTAAGTTCTCTTAGTACCATTTAGTTAATTATGTATTCCATAAGTTTGCTATGTTTGCGACACCCACTCACACATACTTATACACATTCACACACAGTTGATCGAACTAATTCTAGCACTCTGATTGGCTCAGATTAAATGTAATTGTAAATCAATTGTAATTCACATATTATTGTTTGGCGTGTCCCGCAATCTGCAGCGCAGCATCAAAAAACAATTCAAAATACAAAAGTGGCTTTAAATGTAACATAAAAGAAAGAAAAAAGAATAAAAAAATTGTGAAAATTATTTGCTTTAATTAACTAAACTAATTAAGACGAGTTCGTTTTTGTACCGCAATTGCATTGTAAAACATTTCACAAGAAACAGCAAACAGAAAATGCAAAATAAATAAAAAAAATTTTAAAACATATAAGAATTTCCTTGTTTCAAGTGTATACCCTGTAATGTAAGTTTATTTTGCCAATGCCAAAGAGAGGGAAACTTTACTTAACTTTCAGTTACTAGGTAGGGTCAACTATTCCAGATTAGATAAGATACTAGTCAGGTCTATAAAGTCTACAAATTGAACCAACAAAAAAATGAAAAGTCATTTCTGATAAGAAAGTCTTTTTGCACCCAGACTGATTGGCCTAGAGAGATATACATATATGTATATGTATATATATGTATGTATGTATGTATGTATATATACCTTCATGAAGAGTACATATTACTTGTAAAATATATAGTTGAATATAAACTGACTCATAGATCACAGATATCTTAATATCTTCAGATATTTAATGTAAATATTCCATTGAATTCATTTTCATTTTCATAGACAAGTGTCTCTTTTACATTTAATTCTTAAAATCCGAAACTAAATCTAAACAAAGCAATTAGTTGGAAGAAGTATGTACACTTGAGTCTCGATTATGTGTACCCCGCTAAATCGAAAATCGCGTAAAAACATTCTATCTTCGATAAAAGAATTCTACCTCCTTGAACATAATTTGTTCTCGATAATTCTCGATCATTTAAATTTCTGGGTAAATCGAAAAAAAAAAGCTTACCTCCTTGCCATTTAGACCATATCCAGACTTGACTTTATAGTTTCAAATTTTTTCCTATAAAATGTTCAATATTCATTACATATTCAAATAATATTAATATAAATATTCTCTTTGGTGCAATACAAAATAAATTTTTAAACAAACTTTTTTTTACATAATAAATTGAATATACAAAATAATTGCTTGATTATCAAATTTTATAGTCAAAATAAATACAATATTTAAATAATTATAATAAATGCATATAAATCTATATTATTGATAAAAATAAATAAATAAATAAATAAAGTATATAAAATATATAATTAAAATTAACAAAATCTTAAAAGCAATAATTTTTGAAATCGTTTATCCCAAAACATTATTTATTATTTTATTTGATATATGTTAATTTATTCATTTATTTAATATTATTAATAAAAATGATTTAATTTATTTATGACAAAAACTACCTTCTAGTAGTTTAGTTTAAAGAAGAATAGATTTTGTATTAAATGTATAAGAACTGTTGTAAAATAATTTTTAAATGCGCGCCAAGAGCCTGAAATTTCAGTACTAAACTGACATGAGCATTTAGCAAAGACACCAACCACGACAAAAAATAGTGTAAAACAGAGCAACTCTGGGTGGCACCAGCTGTGCCCAATCATGGGCAACGTGAGAGCGTGTGAGAAAGGGAGAGAGCAAAATGCGCTCCATTCGGCAAATGTGAGGGAGCTCTGGCTGCCATCGGCTGTGTCAGTGTTGCTGTCAAACTCATCGAGACAACAACAAAATAGGCGACTGCGAATAGTAGGCGAAATAAGTAATAGAATTAATATTAAGCAACACTTTTTCAGTAGTCGTTGCCTTGTATTGTTGTTTGTCTCTTTGCTGAGCACCTAAAAAAGCATGCGGCATTCTCTCAATCGCGTGTGTTTGTGGCTTTGTGCGTTCGTTTTGTGTGAGTTGATGTGATTTTTTTTTTGCATATATACAAAGATACACACATATATATATAGAAAGAGAGACCTTTGCGACAACTGGCCAATAATAAAGAAAATAATATACATATTGTTTAAGATTAACATTAAAGACGCAGTGAACGACGCGTAACGATGAACGAATTGTATAATTGCAGACATGTATATATGCATAGATAGATAGGTCGAGTGTCAAAGCGTCCGAGAAACCCAACAAAAAATAAATATATATAAAAACTAAAAAAAAAAAAAAAATAATAATAATAATAAATAAAGAGATAAACAAAAATAAGAAACAAAGTTTAGGTTCACAAATGGCAAACACAGCCCGGCGCTGTCGTTATCTGTGCCTTCTCTTCCATCAGCTGCCGCAGTTTCAGTTGCAGTTGGAGTTGCAGTTGCCACCACCACCAACAGCAGCAGCACCACCACCATCGCCACCCATTGGAAGCTGCTGCGACAGCTGCCCTGCGCCGCATTAGAGCAGCTGCACAATGCCAAGTGCCCACTATCAACCACTCGAGCTGCGCGCCGACCACGACCACAACGACGACGACGACGACGTCGTCGACCTCATCGAACGTCTCGACGCGGAGCAGCACGAGCGCTGGACAAGCGAAACGGGCGTGCAGTCACAGTCAAACGGACGGATACGCTACCATCCCCAGCTAGCTGACGAATTGCCATCGATGGGTGGCGGCATGGCGGCGTCACGTTACGGCCGTGCCGGCAACTCCGGCTTCCGGCGTTTTGTATATATCATGTTGATCCTGTTGCCCGTCTGTTTTCTGATCTACTTTGTGATCAGTCCACAGTCGCAAGACTCGGAGGATGCCGACGGAGACGTCGACCCGCATAACGGCATAGGTAAGCGGCGGCACATAAAACTAAGCTTAACGACGACGCGGCTGACGACAGCTCACTATCATCCATTCCACGCGACCATAATAGCAAGCAAGAGCACGCATGGAAGCATACGTAAGCCTAAATCTTCATTCTCCATACTCTCCACTTACTCGATTTATGCATTCGCATCCAACACTTCATAGCCAAACCCAAGCCCAATTCGAAGTCGATTTGTTTACATTCCTTTGTGCTTGCCTCCTCTTTGTTTTTGTTTGTGTTCTGTTGTGTTGTGTTCGTTTGTTTGTTGTTTGCTGTTTGCTGTTTGGTTTTTGAACGGGAACAAGTGAACGACCAGCTAATCAGGCGCCTAATGTATGAGCAATTCAGCTCGTCTTATCAGACCAATGTATTCGTCACTCGCTTCCAGATTTTGTACATGCATACGTACACACACGCATAGATAAATACATACATACAGACATAGCTGCTTACATTTCACGTAGCTGCCCCACTGCTGACCACTGCCGACTCCTGTTGGCTGACATTGCAACTGTTGCAACTTCTGCGAGTGCTATACAAGTAAATCTAAGCCAAGACTTTCACTTTTTTCGCTTTGCTGCGCTACGCTACAAACGGGCTTTGGGGAGTTTCGATTTGCTAAGTCAGTTTGTCGTTGTTCAAAAAATGTTAGTTCAAATTTATATAATTTTAATTAGTTATAATAAAAATAATAAAACAAATTATATATAATATAATATATAAATAAACTAAACAAAGAAATGAATATAGTAAAAATATGCCAAATTTTAAATATGTATTATATAACAGGAAGAGAGAAATATGTTTTGGAAAAAATTATAATAATTAACCATATAAAAATAATACAATTTATATATAAAAAGAAAATACATAAATAAATAAATATATACATATCAAATAATACAATTTATATATAAAAAGAAAATACATAAATAAATAAATATATATAAAAAAAAAAAAAAAAAAAAAAAAAAAAAAAAAAAAAAAACAATAACGAAAACGAAAACTACATATGAAGAGCTTTTTTAGAATAACTATAATATACATATATGTATATCTAATATAACTTTTCCTCACAAAATCTGGCTTACAATTTACTTGTAATTAGCTCAACTCGCATATTCATATAATATGAATTATGAAATATAATTTCATTTATGTCAAATAAATCATGAAGTATAATACAGAAAGCAAATAGTACAAAAATTAATGAATGTGTATTATGACATGATTTGTATGCGAGCCGCCAAATTTCTAGTTTCATGAAATTTTTACGACTTTTTTATTAGCGAGCTCCACGGAGACCTTTACAGCTAACTTATTGGTCGTTGTGGCATAACCTCACCTTCCAAGTCGCAATTTTAATATAATGAGAAAAAACCTAATCATGGATAGTCGCACTGTTAATACTCTACAATTTAATACAATAAATTTTGACTTAAATATTTAAATAAATAATTAGATCTGAATGGATTGATTTATGTTTTATGGAGTTTTATGGACATGCATTGAAAACATAAAATATTACTTTGCTCAAGTTTATTCTAATTTTTTTAAGTCAAATATAATATCTTAAAGAGGTTCGTAGAATCGCTTTTCTCATATCTTCTGTCTGTCGCATTAGCCTTAAATGATAATTCAATGCTTCGCTTCTTATTTTCTCGTGCTTCCATTTGGCTTTAATCCCGCAAAGCTTTTAACAAATTGAAAATATATAAATTTTATAATATTATATTCAAAAAAGCTTCACCTACTTCATTACTAAGTTAGGTTGTTCACGCTGTAAGGGTATTTCAAGTAAACTAAACAACTGGCTAACGAGCAAGCACTCGACACTCAAACGCCACTCACACTCTCTTGCTCTCTCTCTCTCTCCCTGCCTCTCTCTGGCTCTCGCTCACACTCTCTCCCGCTCTTCTGCTGCCACATACTTTCCGCTCAATGCCGTTCGTTCACTCTCACTCTCTTACCTCGCTTGCCCAACCTTTTCCCACTTCAGGCGCTGCTTGGGCCCAGCAAATGTTGAGGCAATCATTGCACGTAAGCTGACGGGTTGGGTCCGCCGTTTGGCTTAGTTGGTTTATTAAATGTTTTTGTTGTTGTTGCTGCTGTCGTTGTTGGAATTTATTATTTAGCAGTAATTGGCCTAATTTGCTAAGCATTGTCTCTTTCAGCAACAAATTTTTATCGATACACTAAAGCCTCCATCCCACTATCCCATCACCCTCTGCCCCTACCCCTGTGGCCCACCCACATCTTCGTGCAACAATTTTCCAGTCACGGTGCATGCCAAGGCCACATTTTCCAGCTCTTCGCTTTTAATTCCTTATACGTAATTTATTAGATAATTTCGCCTTTCGTTGCGGGTCAGACATCGATCGATTGATTTTACCTCTAGGTGCATTGGCACGCGATTTCGAATTCAATTTCGCAACTGTAAAACATCTTTGATGTTGAAAATCTCAAATGGGCCATTAAAACTATTAAATGAGCTCTACAAAATTAAAATTGCGGAAAATTCAGCTACCAAAGTGTGGAATGTGTGATTCATGCGTGGCGTGTAAAAAAATCGAATCTAAAACAAAGAGAGTGACATAATTTATATACAGATTCGATTTCAGTTCGCAGAAGTCATAATTTTTTTTTGGTGATATAATCGTCTAAATTTCGCAAACAACAATGCTCGCAGCGAATGTAAATAAAACAAAAACCAGAAATCATTAAATAAACACAACAGACTTTGCTTCAAATTCTTTATGGGCGCACTTTAAAAAATTCAAAGTTCAAAGTTTACATTTCTGTTAATTAATAATTTAAGCACGCAATTTTTGAGCAAATATTAAAGCAGAGTAAATTTAGACTGGAATGAGATGTTATTGTCTTATACAAATGTATATAAGGAGCAGGAATATTTCCATTAGACTCCCGCAGCTGAACAATTATTATTATAATAAATTAAAAGCTATATGAATTTCATAATTTGATATATGAATTACACATTATTACTATTAAACATAAACACAGAATTTTTGTGTATTATTATTTATTATTTTTATTATAATATTTATTCCGAGGTATCTGCAAGGCGAATACTCTAAACAAATGCTAGTGGCGATCAGAAGAAATGTTTATTTTAAGGACTACGAGACCCTAAAACAGACTAAATTAGAATTTAGTTCAAGCATTTAAGCGCTGGATTTACCTTCAATTAAACTAAATCATCAAATTTCTCGATTTTTCAATAGCATATGCTATATTTATCTAGTTGCATCTCAACGTTGTCTACCGGGTAACCGCAAGTCAGATATTTATACACTCTGTGAAGCTAATAATTAATTTTCATTTAAATATTTACAGTTTGTAGTTTTTGTTCCCATATGTAATTAAATTTTATCGTATTTCCCTAAAAACTCGTTTTCATATTTATTTAAAAAACTACCTAGTACTACCGTGAGTACGGGCTCTTTAATCTAATACCTTTATGCATATATAGTTCATAATAAAAACTTATTTATGAGCAAAGTTTCATTAACTAACTGGAGCACAGTCACGTTGATTGCTTGCCCGTGCTCTGTCTCAATTAACAATGGAAACTGTCAACTGTTTCCAAGTTCAACAGCGACTCGAATACACATTATTATTATTATTTTCCTTCTTTTTAATGACTTAATTGCATTTTTTTTCTTTGGCACTGTCGACAACAACAGCTGTAGATGCAGTTTTTTTTATTTAAATGGACAATAATGGACTTTTAAGAGTTCTAGTTTCAAATACTCGTCTCTTAGTCTGAACTACGAATCGATAGCACTTAATAATTTTATCAAACAAATCTCTGTTACGCAAATCTCTACAAATTCACGTTTTTGCATCGAAATTCCATGAATTTTTGGCATGACTTTTATTTCCCAAGTGCATGCACTTAGGACACGCCACGAGACCTCAAATTGTGTGTGCACAGAAATTTACGATTTTTAAATTGTGTATTTACATATGCATTTAGTCAGTCAAAAGTTGGCATTAAAACTGCACGCGATTTAGGTAATTGATGGCAACGGCACGTGCATATCGAGTACAATTCCAACAATACAATACAGAAATACAAATATATAATAAAGGAAATGACTAATGATTTGTATATATGTATATACAACAATAATAATTTATTGTGTTGAATGCAAATGTGAGAGCTGATAAAAGATTGCTGAATGAATCAAGTTTTACAATATAGAAGGCAGATTATTTTAAAAACTTTTAATTCGAGCTTTTCATCTGCAGACTGGAAAGTAAATATGTACATATGTATATATGTAAATAATACAAGTTGAATAAATATTTCTTTGTTAATTTATTTACGGAAATGTCCATTACGATATGAGAAAATATCTTTAATATTTTAACATTATTATTTTATCATATTTACATTTTCATTCTATGCAAACTAATTTATATATTGCCCATACTAAAAAGAAAGAAACAGTTTTAAAAATATTTAATTATCCTAAAAACATTATTAGATTTTCATGGAGATGTCGACTTTGGTGTAAAAAAAATTGTATTGCTTTCTTTTTTAAAATATGATAAATTTGTTCATTCTGATGTACAGACGTCTAGCTATGTATATCGCTTCAGTTTATTACTAGAATCAATAATATATATGCTATATGCTTTATGTTAAATGCATTTACACATTATTATTATTTTTAACGGGCTCAGGGTAAAAAAAAATCTATTCAAAAGCTCACTTCCATTAAATTATTTATTTCCCCCTATTTACTGTTTTCATTAACAAATGGGGTAAAAAAGCTAAATGATGTTTATGTATCGTAGTCAACCAGAAATTAAAAAAAAATATATAATAATATATGAGCTATTGGCACTTAAAATTGATAAGAGTAAAGTTGCGCTTGTTATGATGTTGTCGGAGAATACTAAGTGATTCATTCGTAGTTTTATTGATGTATAGTCATTGGCATATACATATTTTTGTTGAGAAACTTGTATACAATCATGTGAGTCTCTATCAATGCTGCAATTAAATCGCTTTTCTTTCGTATTGTGTTCTAATATAAGTAGAATTTTGGACAGACAGAGCTGACGAACAAATATTCCCCAAAGCAAAAGGAAAAGGGATTTTCCCATTGCTTTGATTAGAGTAATTACTCTAATTACGAAATGTGCTCACCTTCAAACTGATTAATCATTAATTTGATATATTGGACATACATTTATGGATGTATATATTTAATTGACAAATACCCTACATTTTTAAAGTGTTTAAATTTAGGGAATGATGATTATGTAAGAAATTGTGGCATATGAATATACAATATACGCTGTTGAAACTATAAAAGTGAAATTATTTAAATATATTTTAATACTTGTTTATTTGCAGCATAGTTCCAAGACTATTATATTTCCATGTAGCATCTTACGTTGTGCTATCTCTCTTGACTATCTTATTGTCAAGATTCCTCTGTTTATGTAAGAAGGATATCATTACATATTTATCATAACTTTATTTCGCACAGTCACAGTTCTTAGCTCTGTACGCCCCACTGCTGCAGTCGTCAACCGATTTGATATATGAGTCTTATCAGGTGCTTGCTTGGCATATAATTGAGCAGACGCTACGATTTAAAGCTGCGATAAATATGCACAAATTGTTGATTCTCTATACATAATAAGGGTAAATACTTGACTTGAGAGGCACAGACACCGTGACATAGGAACAGGCATCGGCACAGTCACAGGGCCCGAGCACAGGCGTTTGCCTCTGACAATGGAGGGCGCCCCCTGGTGTGGCGCTCTGTTTACAGTGCGGGGGACACGGTTGGCGCGTCTCATGGGAGAAGTCGATATTTAATTAGCTATTTTATTGAGCTCACAGTGCAAGCGGATGGCATTGTGAACGCTCGTCCGTCCAACCAGCCGTCGTCTACCTGATCTAACTGTCCAATATTGATAGATGGCTGCCAGCCAGAACAGTTTTAGCTATTACCGTTAATGTACATGTGAAAGTTATCGGCGGTCCCATATCTTGGGCCGCGGCGGCTTGCGTGTTTCAGACTCAATAGAGATATATCAAGGGACTTTTTTAATGAGGCTTTTTCCCCGTTATGGAAGATTGAAAAGCACATTAGCGTTAATTTATCATATACACATGCTATGTAACAGAAGCTACCCGAATTAATATAGCTGTGCATAAATGAGCTATGCGAGATTCCATTACCTAATTGAATTTCACTTTTGTGGTTTTTTTTAGTGATTAAGGGAAAGTAATTTATAAAGGGCTTAAAAGGCATTATGTCAAAGATAATTGCATTGCATATAAATAATATGTAATAAACTATGTTGGTTGAGAATTCGTGCAATTTCTAGTTTACTTTGGTTTGAATCTGAAATTGAGAAGCTTAAGGATTATACTTATAATAGAAGTTTGTGTTCATTTTAATAACATTTTCTTAATACATGTATGAAAACACGAAAGAAAAAATATATACATTTTCTTTTTTAACGGTTCAAAAACAATTTAATGATTTTATATGCTTTATTTAATAAGCATGGGTCTTTCTATGGTGGCGCTGTCCTGTTTATTGGCACGCCCCTTGTTAATTTGCAGGCATGATTTGTCATTTTGGGAACTTTTAAACGTTGTTATCTACAGATTAATTTCTTTTTCTAAGATAATATAAGTAAATAAATTTCTAGCTCTCTCTCTTTTCGTAGGGAATCTCAACAGTAACTAAAGTGTCAAATTTGGCAGGTGTAGATTAGATTCACCTGATTTTTTATATATAGACTCAATCCGTACAAAATTGCGTTTCAGTTAAAGTCTTTCCCGATTAGTCACGCACGTAAATGACAGTCGGCGTAAATGGTATTTTACATACTTTACCCAATCAGCTGAATGGCTTATCATAGAATAAAACAAATTGCATTTAGGCTAATTGCGATCAGAGCATGCAACCTTATAAATGCAGCTCTTAATTTAATAATACACTCTGCGTATATACATAGATATATTAATAAATAAATAAGTACCCAGTCGATGATAATGTAAGTAGTCTAAGTAGATAGCAGAATCGAAAAAGGTTATTAATTAAATGCCCCTAACTGAAGTCAATATATTATATATATTATATGCTTTGCAAGGGTTCTCAAGTTGCACTCTATACCTATCACGTTCATAATATACAGTTTCATCAGATAACGGACTGCATATAAAGTATTATTATAGAGGCTGATATTGTTTTGAAAATGCATATGCGAGCGCTTCAACCATCTATCATATAACAATTGACAAAATGACGGCATTTGGAGCTATTGCGTCATTAGCAACATGATATAGGTATGTCTTTAATACTTGAAGCTAATCAATATTACAGATTATCACTTATGGTTAAAAATTGTAGGAAGCGACATGACTAATATAGAAATTAACTCAATATTGTCATACTATTTTAGATTGTTTAACCAGTTGAACGGAATGAACTAATGAAAGTGCCTTAATGATTACGAAAATAAATATATATATACACAGGCATTTATATATGTAGCTATATCTGGGCTAGGCCAATTGTATTATGCACTTAATGAGAACAATTATAAATAGCATTCGCTTGTGCTCTCAAGCGGATTGAATATTATAATAATAAACTTGAAAGTTTATATAAAGCATAAGCATATATATATATGTATGTATACACATATATGTTTATACTATGTGCTTTAATAACACAAAATATTTGAGCACTCATTGCAAATCACGAGCCGTTTTTTCTACGCCAGTGGTCATCACGTCAGTGGGGGTGCTCGAAAATTACACACAGAAGTCTTGCCTAATTTTAGGCAGTTCAAATAAAAAGATTTCCATAGTATTCTCATTTGCTGCTCTATTTATTTTTCTTGCAGGGAGTATGATGGGGCATGCTCTGAATGAATCGCTGCACATCTGCAGCGAGAGCCATGAGGATCGTCGCCTCTATATAGGAGATAAGCCGCGTAGTGCCTACGCACAGCTGCCTGTGATCTATTTCGTAACGCCAACATATCCCAGACGCGAGCAAATACCCGAACTGACTCGGCTCGCGTATACCCTGCTCCATGTGCCTAGACTCCACTGGCTGGTGGCCAATGATCGCGAGGGATGTGATACATTTCTGGATGCGCAAATTAATGGATTTGGTACGTAAACTTCAATTATAGGTCAATTATAGGGCTTTCATCAGGTTAGGTTATTCAAAAGTAGTTTACCGTAATCTTAGATCACTCCAAGAGCAGGTTAATCGAAGAATAGTTGACTCCAAGAGTAATGATAGTGGTAGTCGATCAAAAGTTAGTTTCACAAGTAGTTCATTATTATAGTATTCCACTTTAATAATAGTTCACTCCAAAAAGATTTTGTTGCAAGAATTGTTGACTCCAAGTATAGTTAATTCGATCCATGAGTAGTTCACTGCAAGAATAGTTCTAATAGTTCTAAGAGTATTTTATGTCTAAAGACTTTTATAATGAAAATAGTTCTCTCCAAGATGAATTTATTTCGAGAATAGTTGGCTCCAAGAATTAGTGACCACAAGAAAAGTTCACTGAAGGAATAGTTCACTACTAAAGCTCACTCCATTAAAGGTTGACGACAAGAATAATTTACTCCAAGATTAGTTCACTTCAAGAGAAGTACTCTACAGGATTAGTTCACTGAAAAGTAGTTCACTGCTAGCGACATATTCTTCAATAGTTCTTTATACAAAAAGTTCATTTTCAGAAAAGTTTACTGAAAGTTCAATTCATTACGACCTAAAAGTAATGCATTTAAAAAATAGTCTCTTCGCACTGAGAGTTTTAAGCATATCTTCAAAATAGTTCATGATAATGATATTTAACTTTACTTTTGAAACTTCTCTCCCGATTCAGTCGGTCAATGTTAATTCTCTTAAAAGCATTCCCTTCGTTTACGAATATGCGAGTTCAAAATAGTCTACCGTATCTCTTGATACCCCTTGGCTTATCAGTTGTATGCTCAGACTGAATAAATATTTATTTATCCCAAACTATATTATCTCTGTTCAGAAATATTTATTTATTAGCAGGTGCATTATCTCTTAGTTTGTTCAAATAAATGGTAGATTTGTCACTGCTGTGCCGACAAAGCTATCTGTGTCTGTGTGAATTATTTATATATTCTATAAATTTTCCCAGGTATTCCCTACACTCATATGGCCAGTCCCATGCCCAGTGAGTTTCGCAAGGCGAAGCCAGCGCCGCGGGGCGTGGCCAATCGGCGTGCAGCTCTCCAATGGCTGCATCAGCATAATCTAACCAACGGTGTGCTCTACTTTGGTGACGATGACAATACGTACGATCTAAGATTATTCTCGGAAATTAGGCACACCCAGCGTGTCTCAATGTTTCCCGTAGGACTGATAGCAGAATATGCAATCAGTGGGCCGGTAGTGCGAGAGGTAAGTAAATATCAGATAATTCGAATCCCAATCTATCCATCATAAATTAATCTATATTTTTTCGATTTGTCAGGGCAAAGTTGTGGCCTTTCTAGACTCTTGGGTGGCGGGTCGACGCTGGCCTGTCGACATGGCTGGCTTCGCTGTGAGTCTGTCGTATATGGCGCAGTATCCGAATGTCAATATGCCCTACAAGCCGGGCTATGAGGAGGATTTGTTTTTACGTAGCATTGGACTACACATCGATCAGATCGAACCGCGTGGCAACAACTGCACCGAGATCCTTGTGTGGCATACGCAGACGAAAAACAAAAAATCCGCTGTGGTGCGTCTGGAGAACAGATACATGGATGAACGTTCCAATTTGGGTGCACTCTTTCGATTACTTGAGCGAATGGGCGTGGCAAGAGCTTCGGAAAGCGAAGGTGTGTATTAATATAATTTGTAAATTATTACAGATAATCTCTGAACCCGCCGTTCGCTTTTTCTTCCCAATCAGGCCTCGTCGCAACGATCAGTAAAAATGGCAAGAGTAAAAGTCACGCATATTTCCTGAGCTGAGCTCCCCCAGCGGAAGCTCTCAGAGCCTAAGCCAACTTTTCAACCGTCGTACTATAAAGATCTAAGAATACTCATAGCTATAAAATAAATTTTCGGTTCAATATTGTTGGTATTTGTTCAAATTAGAGACTATATACATATATAAGCAGGAAAAAGCACAATTTGTAAAAGCCTAGTTTAAAAATTATTTCCATTGTATATTTCCTTGTTGTTAATTATAACAGGTCTCCATTTCGGTTCTCATATAAATTATAAAAAAGCGTAAGAATGATTTAAATACAAATCGTAGTCATATTGTTAATTAGTTGTAATTGAACGCTTATGTTTATCGTAAATTCCTTATAGACTACGCCATTATATCATATAAAGTTCAAAGACAATTGTTTAATTTAGTTAGCTAAACATATTTCTGTTGTTGTTGTTCCAGCTAGGAGGTTGTATAAATCAAGCTTGAAAAGCTGCAATTACAAAGACGTTTGCAAATCGACAAAACAAATATCATTTGGAATAAAATAATTATAAATACATTTATATAATTTCATCAAGAAGAAAGCACAGACTATTAAATTTAATGATTTAGCTTCTAATCGCAAAATGGTTTTTTTAATGGGTACAAAAATTAATATTAAATAGAATTCAAAAGCATATGCAGCTCAATATTGAAAATTTGTTTCAATAGCTTGCTATCATATCATTAATTTTATTGATTGTAAATAATAAAAGTAAATTAACATAAGCCCATTAAATACAACAACGAATACTAGTTTACCAAATTAAATATATATTAAAAAGATTCATGCAACATTTTTATTTTAAGTTGAAGGCCTGTTGGTACAGTTGATATTAATATTTATGGAATTGCATAGTTAGAGAAGCTAAATTGAAATTGCGGCCATCAGTTATACGCTGATCATTTGTCTTAAGCATAGAATTATCGAAATGTAAGCAAAAATGCAGCTTTAATTTTGAATACATAAGGCAACGATGCACACACAATAGAAATTGGACTTGAATCAGGGAACATTGTTAAAACGAACGTTTCAATAATGAGCCAAGTAAATGATACTACATTTTACTCATGATAAAGATAACATTAATAAATATATATTATATATATAGCTTTTAATTAAATATTAGAAATGAAATGAATATATGAAATATTAGTTTTATAACGCTTTCTCTAAGTATTGTTGATACAATATCGAATCTAGATTCTAGGCATTTTAAATGAACAACCGTCAAAGAAATATATACTATATACATATGGTACATAATTAATGCCTCGAATGTTTTAATTATTGAAAGTTCGCTATGTTGCTGCTTAGCCAGGAGCAATCCCCATCTAAATGCATATCATCCAACTGCATATTAATTAAAGGTTAAGAGACAGAAAGCAACCGCAGCCACTCTGTTGTCCTTTGGCCTGCTGCTCTGATGTTTAACTGTCAACAGAGTTCGGGGCAATGCCATAAAATAGCAAACACTATTTTTCAATTAACTTGACGACGACCCGACCGGCAGTCACTCACACTTTGCACAATTTCATCAGCTACTTTTGACGTTTGAGCTGAGCTAACGGTTCACAGAGAAATCGCAACTGTAGAAAATATTGCACATACGTACGTATACGTAACCTTGGAATGTAAAACTCACATACTCTGTGCACATCAGGATATCGAACTCCGCAGTATAGCACATCTACTATATTTTATTCTTTTATTTTATTTTATTCCACTTCAAATAATATAAAAGTTATCTGCATTATTTGTATTATAAATTTGTAACTAATTTATTCATTTTAAAATAAAATGAAAGTTGGGTCCATATATTTAAATATTTAAATAAATATTTGTAATTAAAAAATTGTTAAAAATGTTCAGGTTTTTTAATTTTTTTTAATTTATTTTAATTTTAATTTGATTTTATTTTATTTATTTACTTTTTTTTATCCAAGAATAATACCGCCTAATTAAAAAGAGGCGCAATATGGCCTGATTTTCCATATTAAATGTGTTTTGGTTAAACAAAAGTACAGGACTCTAGTTGAAATACAAAATTTTTACCAGAAAATAATCAACACAAGCGAAGGGTTATCCCGATGACACGCAGTGTATTTTTATACCCTGAACCCATTGAAAATGGGAAATCAGGGTATAATGGTTTTGTGAAAAAGTATGTAACGGGCAGAAGGAGGCGTGGCAGACCCCACAAAGTATATATATTCTTGATCAGCACGACGAGCTGAGTCGATATAGCCCTGTCCGTCTGTCCGTCCGTTCGTCCGTCCGTATGAGTGCGTCGATCTCAGAAGTTATAAGAGCTAAAGAGCTGAAATTTGGCATGCATACTCGTGTGTACCATACGCAGTACGAGTTTGCTTTTTTTGATAAATCATCCGATAACTTTTTTATCGAGAATATTCGAAAAATTGATTTTGTTTTTTTTTTAGCCTAATTTGAACACTTTCAGACCTGAAGTCTTCAAATTTGCGTTGTATATAAAGTTAATCGATACAAAGATTTTGTAATTTACAGATTTTGGATACCACGCCCCCTTCGCCCCCAATTTGTAAAAAAACGCATTTCAAGTACTAGAGAAAGTTCTCTGAAAGTTTCGTTAAGATCGTATGTCTACAAAAGAAATTATTCAACAAATAAATTCTCATAATATTGCCCACACTGCAGCGCAGCCCAAGCGCAGTCGCTGCTTACTGCGCAGTTAGCAGAGCGCAGGCTTATGCGTGCGTGTGGATGCATGTGTATGTATGTGTGCATAAAAGAAGTGCAGAATAATTAGAATAGAGGGTTCAAGGTATCTCCTAGTCGAGCAGCCTAGACTGGAGCCCTTTTTCCTTGTTATATATACATATATAGATATAGATAGATTTATAAATATATATATATAGCTGCACTCAATTGCAAGTTGGTGCAACACTGAATGGCTCGAACGTGTTGCATATGCATCTTCTTCAATGTAAAGTTATGAGGCAAAGTTTCTTTAGCATGCCACAAACAAAAACAAGTGAGAATTGCTCAGCTCTTCCCATTGGTTTCTCGGTGCTGTTACGTGTGAATGAATTTCACAGCGCATCCTTGTCTGTCTATGTGTGTGTGTATGAGTGTGTGTGTGTGTGTGTGGAGGAATGGTGAGTTCCAACAGTTCAACATAGCTCAACTACCTGCCACTCCCCCCATTGCAATTTGGGGCAAATAAATAGTCAGTGCCCCGTTCGCAGCATCTTTTATTCGCTTCGCTTGAAGCTCGCTGGCTAGAAAATTGTTTTAAAGTGTTCCGGCTGAGAATTAAAACGAAAACTCAATGCATATACTATACGCATATACGGAGTTCAGCTATGCCAGCTAAAACATGGATATTTTCGTGTTGTTCTAGCGCTATTATTTCATTTATCCTGGCATTCGCATTGCGAATCTTTATTGAAATACTCAATGTTCAACTTTGGCCAACTCTTCGGAGTACTTTGTAAATTCTATTTTAATATTTTAATCAGCAATTTATTTTAATTTCAACAATATTATATCTGTTCAATAATTTTCGATTATTTTCCTTGCAATCTAAGCATCAACAATGTGGTTACTGGATATATTTGAATATATGATTGATCGAACCACAATGTCGTATGATTTGCTCATTTTTTAGCACAGACGCATTCTTCCAGCATCATCCGCAGAGCTTTGATATCAGCCAGAAGATCTAAGCACAGTAGCCGGCGTGGAGGACAACCCCAACAAGGGCGACCACCAGGTCCACAAATGGGAGGACATACTGGGGGTTTGGTAGGCTTAGTAGTTACGGTTGGTTCGGTAGTTGGTCTGGTAGGTGGTGTTGGCTTGGGAGTTCGCGTTGGTTTGGTAGGTGGTGTTGGCTTGGGAGTTCGCGTTGGTTTGGTAGGTGGTGTTGGCTTCGGAGTTCGCGTTGGTTTGGTAGGTGGTGTTGGCTTGGGAGTTCGCGTTGGTTTGGTAGGTGGTGTTGGCTTGGGAGTTCGCGTTGGTTTGGTAGGTGGTGTTGGCTTGGGAGTTCGCGTTGGTTTGGTAGGTGGTGTTGGCTTCGGAGTTCGCGTTGGTTTGGTAGGTGGTGTTGGCTTGGGAGTTCGCGTTGGTTTGGTAGGTGGTGTTGGCTTGGGAGTTCGCGTTGGTTTGGTAGGTGGTGTTGGCTTGGGAGTTCGCGTTGGTTTGGTAGGTGGTGTTGGCTTGGGAGTTCGCGTTGGTTTGGTAGGTGGTGTTGGCTTGGGAGTTCGCGTTGGTTTGGGAGTTCGCGTTGGTTTGGTAGGTGGTGTTGGCTTCGGAGTTCGCGTTGGTTTGGTAGGTCGGGTTGGTCTAGTTGGCTTAGTAGGGCGTGTTGGTTTAGTTGTTTGACAGGGTTTGGTAGGTGGTGTTGGCTTGGGAGTTCGCGTTGGTTTGGTAGGTGGTGTTGGCTTGGGAGTTCGCGTTGGTTTGGTAGGTGGTGTTGGCTTCGGAGTTCGTGTTGGTTTGGTAGGTCGGGTTGGTCTAGTTGGCTTAGTAGGGCGTGTTGGTTTAGTTGTTTGACAGGGTTTGGTAGGTGGTGTTGGCTTGGGAGTTCGCGTTGGTTTGGTAGGTCGGGTTGGTCTAGTTGGCTTAGTAGGGCGTGTTGGTTTAGTTGTTTGACAGGGTTTGGTAGGTGGTGTTGGCTTCGGAGTTCGCGTTGGTTTGGTAGGTCGGGTTGGTCTAGTTGGCTTAGTAGGGCGTGTTGGTTTAGTTGTTTGACAGGGTTTGGTAGGTGGTGTTGGCTTGGGAGTTCGCGTTGGTTTGGTAGGTCGGGTTGGTTTAGTTGTCTGACAGGGCTCAGTAGGGCGTGTTGGTCTAGTTGTTTGACAGGGTTTGGTAGGTCGGGTTGTCTGCCACGGACACGGTTGAGTTGGTTGAGTCGGTTGTGTTGGCTGAGTTGGTTGTGTTGGTTGGGTGCGTGGTGGTTGAGTCGGTTGCGTCGGCTGAGTTGGTTGGGTGGGTTGGGTGCGTGGTGGTTGAGTCGGTTGCGTCGGCTGAGTTGGTTGCGTGGGTTGGGTGCGTGGTGGTTGAGTCGGTTGCGTCGGCTGAGTTGGTTGCGTGGGTTGGGTGCGTGGTGGTTGAGTCGGTTGCGTCGGCTGAGTTGGTTGGGTGGGTTGGGTGCGTGGTGGTTGAGTCGGTTGCGTCGGCTGAGTTGGTTGCGTGGGTTGGGTGCGTGGTGGTTGAGTCGGTTGCGTCGGCTGAGTTGGTTGGGTGGGTTGGGTGCGTGGTGGTTGAGTCGGTTGCGTCGGCTGAGTTGGTTGGGTGGGTTGGGTGCGTGGTGGTTGAGTCGGTTGCGTCGGCTGAGTTGGTTGGGTGGGTTGGGTGCGTGGTGGTTGAGTCGGTTGCGTCGGCTGAGTTGGTTGGGTGGGCTGACAGGGTTGGGTGGGCTTGGTATTGCAACTTGGTTTTGTCGTTGTAGTTCTTACTGGAGGACAACGTGGTGTTGTTGGTGGTGGGCAAGGAGGTGTTGTTGGTGGTGGACAACGTGGTGTTGTTGGTGGTGGGCAAGGAGGTGTTGTTGGTGGTGGACATCCACAAGGTGTTGTTGGTGGTGGGCAAGGAGGTGTTGTTGTTGGTGGACAACGTGGTGTTGTTGGTGGTGGACATCCACAAGACGGAACTGAGGCACTAGGATCGGCATGTCCCATAAGGAGCAAGCCCACTGGAAATGCAACAATAGATAACGATACCAATCGCCTAAAACCTAAATATATATGTTGTTACCTATTAAAAAGTTGGTAGCCAGCTTCATGGCTACAAATTTCCTTCTTTTACGGCTGAAAGAGTAGATCGAAACTGAGACCCATTGGAAAATTTTGCCTTTTTATAAGTATCCTCGAACGCACTTGAACAAATAACTATTAAAAATAAATATCCAAATATAAGTCTTATATAAATATTTACGATATTCATATTTTTACCAACATAACCCTATTCTTCAGCGACGACCCTGTTTTGTCACCTCAGTTAAATTAGGTAAGAAACGCATACAAGTCTAAATATAATTATATTTACACAATATTCGCGTGGCTGCTGTTACTGCTCCCATAGTCAGGTGTACCTGACTTGGACATACTCTACACACTGCTACTTTAATCATTCTACACTTGAACAAGCAACACATAAGCACACTTTACTCTTTTACAGTGTACCCTCGCTTAACGAGCACAATTCTATCTAGCATCTTCATCAATATTATGTTATGCGATGCGTTCATTTTTTAGATGGGGGTATTTAGAAAAGCAAAGGCTCTACTACTCGGAGTACGTAAATGTTATAAACTAAATAAACTTATCGATTAATATCGATAATACGGTAAACAATAAGGAATAGGAATTTACAGTGCTGAATTTGGGGCTTAGGCCATCGGGTCTGCCATTCCTGCATTTGGCTGTAGCATACGTTTTCATAAAATCAATATACCCTGAGCTGCCATTTTTAGTGCGTTCACGGGTTCAAAGTCAATTCATTTTCGGCAAGCAGCTGAGGCTCCACAGCCAGACGCATCGCCTCTACAACCCGCATATCTCCATTGACTGTTTACGAAGTTGCAACTCCGTCAAGTAAAGTAACAGCTGACAAAATAAAAACATATTTATATTGAACCAATTCAAAACTTAGTTGAGGATTTAAGTTTACATACAGTAGTAGTGGGGTAATGAAATGAACTGGTTCAGGAAAAG